>NC_057947.1:32256512-32426512 GCF_018555375.3 Anguilla rostrata | reverse complement strand
AACTCCGACCAGAGTGACTCCCGTTCCCTCGTCCGAGAGACAGACAGCTGAGAAGCCTCTACAGTAAACCTCTAGAGTGAGCCCCTACACTGTGCCTCTACAGTGTCTCTACAGTAAACATATACACTGGGCCTCTACTGTGCCTCTACAGTGTCTCTACAGTAAACATATACACTGGGCCTCTACTGTGCCTCTACAGTGTCTCTACAGTAAACATCTACACTGTGCCTCTACAGTGTCTCTACAGTAAACATCTACACTGTGCCTCTACACTGTGCCTCTACAGTAAACATCTACACTGTGTCACTACAGTGTGTCTCTACAGTAAACATCTACACTGTGCCTCTACAGTGTGTCTCTACAGTAAACATCTACACTGTGTCTCTACAGTGTGTCTCTACAGTTAACATCTACACTGTGCCTCTACTGTGCCTCTACAGCAAACCTCTACATGTGCCTCTACAGAAAGCCTCTACATGTGCCTCTACAGTGTTCCTCTACACTGTGTCTTTACAATGAGCCTCTACAGTAAACCTCCACAGTGTATCTGTACAGATTAGTCTGTATTTTTAGTAGCCAATTCACAAAAGGCTCAATTCATCCGTGGCTAGGAGACCTAAGATTGGTGTCTCTTCATTTTTGCACGCATAGCATTGTCACTCTCTTTCCCTCTCTCTTTCCCTCCCTCTCTCCCTCCCTCTCTCCCTCTCTCCCCACCAGCTGCTTCCTGGACCAGGCCTGCACATTAAAGCCCATCCTGGCGCTGCGAAGCCGGGTTTGTCAGGAGGAGGACCTTCAGAACGCGTCGAGCGCGATCACAACACGCCGCCATAAAGAATGTATGACAGGATGCATTATTAATAAT
Organism: Anguilla rostrata; assembly: GCF_018555375.3. Classification (NCBI taxonomy): domain Eukaryota; kingdom Metazoa; phylum Chordata; class Actinopteri; order Anguilliformes; family Anguillidae; genus Anguilla; species Anguilla rostrata. Next base: position 32,425,647 of record NC_057947.1, on the reverse strand, counting down.
CCGTATGAAACAGGTTTTCATTATTAAAGAAATATCCCTCCTGGTGACAGAGGGAGGAGAGGGAGGGGAGGGAGGGGGAGGGAGGGGGGGGGGATTCCCAGAACGGCATGTGGATCGGCAGAGTACCGGGGGGGGGAGAAAATGATATTTTACACCGCTGTTAAAATTCTGCAAAAATATCTCCGGCAAACTTAAACGAAATGTTCCAGAAAACTCTTTCATCTTCCCGCGGTAACTTGGCAGGCTAAACCTTCTTAAATATGCACAACAAAAACACATCAATATGCATATACCCATCCCAAAATATACAGCACACACACACACACACACACACAGACACACGCACACACACTCACACACACGCACACAGACACACGCACACACACACACACACAGACACACACACTCACACACACGCACACAGACACACGCACACACACTCACACACACGCACATATATATGCAGACATAAAAAAGCATTTTTAGTTCTTCAGTGTAACACAGTCCCTCAGTCCCGTATTTAACTGCCTCGGCAGATTATTCTTTATTACGGCCCTCGTAAACAATTCACTTCCTAACTTGACACCCTGGCATTTGTAGCGAACGCCGCTTTGATGTACTGGAGCAGTTTAATGTTCCAACGTGGGGCGTGTCCCCCATGAGCCCTCTCCATCTGACGGATGGTCGTCGCGGAAACGCACACGGGGAGCGGGGGGGAGAAGTTCGGCCCGCTCTACCTGGCAGCCGGCGAACGGCGAACGGCGACGGCGGACAGATTGGGGAGAGGAGAGGCGAGGTGAGAGAGGCACGGACTCAAACGAGAGGGACGTTTATGCTCATCATTAACGGAAGGGTAGAGAGGTAACCGGCTCTGTCGCGGTGACAGGCCCGGACCTGAACGCCCTCCCCCAAGGGCCACTGCGTCAGCCACTCTGCCGCTTCCGCAAAAAACCCGCTGGAGAAACAGAAACTTCCGGACTTTGGTGTGGTTTTTAAAAGTTTTTTAAAACTTTAACTAGTTTCCACCCCTGCATCTCCCCGGAGCTGCAGACAGAGCTCAGTCTGAGCAGTGAGCTGGGGCCTGGCCTGGCTCTGAGCCCCAGGTCCAGAGGACGCTGCGCAGTGCACCTATCCCCTTCCCCTTCCCTTCCCTTCCCAGGATTCCAGAGGAGGAGATCTAAAAACAGCTGCTCCCCGGGACTTGAGGATCCTGCTCAAGACATCGGGCCAGCAGCATCTGCTCTGCTACCAGTCTTTCTCCTATTTTCCTCCAACTGTGTCGTTATCTTTTTTAGTGCAGTCAAAATGCTTCAGAAGTAAAATTTAGTTGGGAAAAATGGCAAGCGTTGCTGGGCTGAACGGCCTGCTCTCGTCATTATATTATGTCATGTCATGTCATGTCATGTTATGTTATATTATATTATGTTATATTATATTATATTATATTATGTTATGTTATGTCATGTTATATTATGTTATATCATGTTATGTTATATTATGTCATGTCATGTCATGTCATGTCATGTCATGTTATATTATGTCATGTTATATTATGTTATGTCATGTTATGTTATGTTATATCATGTTATATCATGTTATATCATGTTATGTTGTGTTATGTAAAATGCATTATTGCCGCAGTCGTTATTGGAGCCCGTACGCCGAACGGGAGGTGGCGGCGGGATTTGATTGGCTGGCCGCGGGCGTGAGAGCTGCGTGTGAAACCCCCGGAGCCGGGACCTTACTTTATCTCGCTCTCCTGCACCCGGCCCTCGTCCAGGTCCTCGATGAACTTCTCCCCCTTCATCCAGTAGATGAGCGGGCTGACGTCCCCGCTGTAGCCGAAGAAGGCCCGGCAGGTCAGGTTCACCGGGCCACCTGGGGAGGGGGGGGGGGGGGGGGAGACAACACAGTGTGAACCCTCAGTGATACCCGTGTGTACATTTCAGCCATTTTAAACACAGCCACACCCAGAGCGACTTACGAAACGCAAGCCAGGTTACAGAGACTAAGGACATTACATTGCATGGCAGACGCTTCTATCCGAAGCAACGCACGATAAGTGGCACGTACTGTACAGCAAGTGGATGTGAACGACGGTTGCTGTCCTCAGATAAACCTCCAGCACGACGCTGTACAGAAGGAGCAGCAGAACATGCGTGGGGCTCAGAACACACAGAGCTCTGAAGCTGCAGTGTTAAGGGGAGAACACACAGAGCTCTGAAGCTGCAGTGTTAAGGGGAGAACACACAGAGCTCTGAAACTGCAGTGTTAAGAGCAGCACTAGGGGAGAACACACAGAGCTCTGAAACTGCAGTGTTAAGGGGAGAACACACAGAGCTCTGAAACTGCAGTGTTAAGGGGAGAACACACAGAGCTCTGAAGCTGCAGTGTTAAGGGGAGAACACACAGAGCTCTGAAGCTGCAGTGTTAAGGGGAGAACACACAGAGCTCTGAAGCTGCAGTGTTAAGGGGAGAACACACAGAGCTCTGAAGCTGCAGTGTTAAGGGAAACACGAGCTTAAACTGCAGTGTTAAGGGGAGAACACACAGAGCTCTGAAGCTGCAGTGTTAAGAGCAGCACTAGGGGAGAACACACAGAGCTCTGGAGCTGCAGTGTTAAGGGGAGAACACACAGAGCTCTGAAGCTGCAGTGTTAAGGGAGAACACACAGAGCTTGAAGCTGCAGTGTTAAGGGGAGAACACACAGAGCTCTGAAGCTGCAGTGTTAAGGGGAGAACACACAGAGCTCTGAAGCTGCAGGTTAGAGCAGTGGAGAACACACAGAGCTCTGAGCTGCAGTGTTAAGGAAAGAACACACAGAGCTCTGAAGCTGCAGTGTTAAGGGGAGAACACACAGAGCTCTGGAGCTGCAGTGTTAAGGGGAGAACACACAGAGCTCTGAAGCTGCAGTGTTAAGAGCAGCACTAGGGGAGAACACACAGAGCTCTGAAGCTGCAGTGTTAAGGGGAGAACACACAGAGCTCTGAGCTGCAGTGTTAAGGAAGAACACACAGAGCTCTGAAGCTGCAGTGTTAAGGCAGCAAGGGAAACACACAGAGCTCTGAAGCTGCAGTGTTAAGGGGAGAACACACAGAGCTCTGAAACTGCAGTGTTAAGGGGAGAACACACAGAGCTCTGAAGCTGCAGTGTCAAGAGCAGCACTAGGGGAGAACACACAGAGCTCTGAAGCTGCAGTGTTAAGGGGAGAACACACAGAGCTCTGAAGCTGCAGTGTTAAGGGGAGAACACACAGAGCTCTGAAGCTGCAGTGTTAAGGGGAGAACACACATAGCACTGAAGCTACAGTGTTAAGAGCAGCGCTAGGGGAGAACACACAGAGCTCTGAAGCTGCAGTGTTAAGGGGAGAACACACAGAGCTCTGAAGCTGCAGTGTTAAGGGGAGAACACACAGAGCTCTGAAGCTGCAGTGTTAAGAGCAGCACTAGGGGAGAACACACAGAGCTCTGAAGCTGCAGTGTTAAGGGGAGAACACACAGAGCTCTGAAGCTGCAGTGTTAAGGGGAGAACACACAGAGCTCTGAAGCTGCAGTGTTAAGAGCAGCACTAGGGGAGAACACACAGAGCTCTGGAGCTGCAGTGTTAAGGGGAGAACACACAGAGCTCTGAAGCTGCAGTGTTAAGGGGAGAACACACAGAGCTCTGAAGCTGCAGTGTTAAGGGGAGAACACACAGAGCTCTGAAGCTGCAGTGTTAAGGGGAGAACACACAGAGCTCTGAAGCTGCAGTGTTAAGGGGAGAACACACAGAGCTCTGAAGCTGCAGTGTTAAGGAGCCTAGGGAGAACACACAGAGCTCTGAAGCTGCAGTGTTAAGGGGAGAACACACAGAGCTCTGAAGCTGCAGTGTTAAGGGGAGAACACACAGAGCTCTGGAGCTGCAGTGTTAAGGGGAGAACACACAGAGCTCTGGAGCTGCAGTGTTAAGGGGAGAACACACAGAGCTCTGGAGCTGCAGTGTTAAGGGGAGAACACACAGAGCTCTGGAGCTGCAGTGTTAAGGGGAGAACACACAGAGCTCTGGAGCTGCAGTGTTAGCAGTAGCAATGGGGCACATATGTCTCAGCATCCAGGGTTGGAGGAGCTGAGTCTGCAGCAGCAGACAGTGAGACTCTGCCGCGCTGACTTGCTTTAGGGAGCTCATTTCAGTGCCGGGAGGCAGAGCAGAGAAGGGACGTGATTGACAGCAGAGCCCTGTTAGAGAAGGGGTTGGGGGGGGGCAGGGAGGGGGGGTGACCACAGGTTGACACATATCTGCTGTTATTCTTTCTGACACAAACCATATGTAATTTTTGTAATGCTTCCATTTTTAAGAATGCAAGACAGGCAGCACTTTTCTCAAAATTCCTCAGCTGTAGACTTACAGCTTATTTGCCGATGCCGCACCTTTTGGAAAGCTGATGTTGAAAAAAAAGCTGCAGCAATGACATTTCCTTTTCCTTGTTCTGATTATTGGTTTTCAACAGACATAAAATGGCAAATAAAATCAGCATGATAAAAGATATAAGCTTGAATAATACAAGTGACCTTTTCCATCAATTAGTAACAAACATTTCCGAATGAGGTCTGAAAGAACCCCCTCTTAATGGGTTCCCATCTTTGAGGTTCGACTGTAGATTGCTCATCTTGCACACCCTGTGCAAGCCCATTACCACACTGGCTTCAGTACCTCAGCGCAGTGGCACAGTAATAAAGTCTAAATACAGATTATTGGGTTCAGCACCATGGACAGCTACCTCAGCGAAGGCAGCCATGTACCTGCATCTATTACTCACAGACACACCCTGCTGGGCCCGACGGGAAGTACTAATGCACCAATTATCCTGTGTATTCAATTTACAATTTGCAATGGGAGCGCGGGCCCTCGTTTCACACTGGGAGTTTCGAGGTCTCATCGGTTCCCACCGAGCGTGCTTTAAAAGGGTTCCTGCCCTGACAAGCTCATCTGCACCGAGACGGTGCCCATCCACGCGGCCAATTCCTCCTCTGCCAACCACTGCCCCAGCTGACTGCACGACTGGCCCTCGCCAACAGGAGGCGCTCCCGTGCACGAGTGATGGGATTAGCTTCTAAGTTCTCTCACGGGTTGACTGCTCTACAGCTGTGAAGCGAGCCGTTCTATCCACAGATCAGACTGCGCTCACCACCCCAATGCAGTGCGCTGTGGGTCGAGAGCCTGACCCCAGCGGCGCCGGTGACATCATGGCGGAACGGGTGCAGCTGGACGCGCGGGGGCGGACGGGGGGCGTGGGGCCGCAGTGGGGGGGGGCTGGCAGGAACGCGTAGCGGCGCTGGTGTGTGATTAATGCAGCGATCAGGCTGACGAGCTGCACTCATGGGCCCCCCAGCAATCTGACAGCTGCGCTTCTTCAGTTCACCCCCCCCCCCCATCACCCTCCCCCCCCCCTCGCCCCCCAACACAGCGGAGCCACATTTAACATGTCCGCCGCGGCCAAGCCCAGCAAGCATGCTGGGAGACGTTTGGGGCTCAGATTTCCCACGATGCCCTGGGGCCTCTGAGCTGGGCACCGTCGGGTGGGCTGGATGTGATCTCTTGCGCTCCGTGTGTCATGTTGTGTTGGAAACAAGCAGGCGTGACACCAGGGGACATCCCCAGCAGCTGCCGCGGGGACAAAAAAAAATCACAAAAAAAGCATCGCGAACTGACGTCCGGCGCAAATCCAGACACACGGAGGTCATGTGACCAGGACAGCCATTAATCATCAGATGACAGCGTCGAGGACTGACACGAAACAAAAAAAAAACAAAAAAACACTCGTTCAACACGTGAGAGAGCAGGGAGATGCCATGTACACCATCAGGGAAAAAATATCACCGTCATTCGAATCCTTATCTTAAGCCTTTGTCTCTGGGAATAGACCAAAGTATAAATACATTTCAAAATACAACCTGCTCGCTTGACAAATTGTGTTTTTTTTTTGTTTCCTAACTGCAATCTCCCAAGAAATACAAATAGGACATGATGTATAAAGCAATAAAACAAAACCCGAAACAAAGGCTGCTCAACCAATACAGCGATGGCGCTGATATAACCGAGCACTAACTGTACCTGGCTGACGGATAGTCAGACTGAAGCACCGCACACTGTAATGAGCGACATTGTGTGAAAATGAACGAGAGTAAAAAATCAATTCTGTCGGCGCACTGGGAGTACGGGTGGATCTCGCATGTAAAGATATTTATCGTCGACGCAGTACCCCTCTCCGCCACAGGGGGTCTCTCTGGAGCTTCTCTGAACGCCTATGTTCTCGGTGGGGTAAAAATGGAATTCTCCAGGCAGCCCAGATACAAGAGCCGTAGTGTTGTACCTGCTCTTTTTCTTTTAAAGTCTTGTTTTTGAGTCAGATTGAATTGCCCCCCACACCCATCCGGGTCATGTTACATCCTACCATTTTATTCCATCTTGCCTGAACACGTACACACAGCGCCGATTCATTCTTTTCCCCACCCGCCCCAAAAACAGGTTCGAGACTTATCTTTTACATTTTGCCTTTTCTTTTCTTCCATGCAGCCCGGCCTCTTCATTCACACCTAGCAACTGACAAAGACCGTCACAAAGTGGTGACCTCTGACCCCACGCGACCTTGACTGCTCACAGACTTTAGAAACCCCTTGAAGTCTTCGGCCACAGTCAGCTCTGTCACAGTCACACATATTGTTTGTTCTCTGGCTTTGTTCACTTTTCACGTAGCCTTTGGCTGTGGGCTTTTAACATGTTTATTCTCTGTGAAGTCCAGAGGCTGAACCTGTATTTCAAATGTAAATCTGAGTCCCAAACTCATCCATAGCAGGGATAGGTCCTGTTGGGGCTTCTCTGCACAGGAAAACCCGAGAAGAAACTCTGTTCCTTTTTCTGCTGAATCCCAAGGAAAGCTCTACTAACTCAGTGTCACCGTTGTAAATTGAACTATTAAATTTAAATGGCATTACCAGCAGTGACTGGAAACACCCACAGCAGAGTCCAGATTAAGGAATGATCCGGACAGGCATAAAGCACCCTCCTCTGTGTCAGAAAATAAAAATGTTAATATTCTCCGGATCCATCGTAAACGTCTCTATGAACATTGTTTCCTGCTCAGTTTATTACAGTAAGGCGCTTGCCGGAGGGACATTCCCAGCCTTGAGGAAGTTTAATTATGTGGAAAGGAATTCTGAAAAAAATAAAACAAAAAAGCAAAGCAAAAAAAAAAAAAAAAAGTTATTTAACTGCTCTTTGCTTAAACGACACTCTTAGAAAGAGATGAGTTCAAAGCAAGGAAATCCTGCACTCATCACACTTTAAAGTCGCCTAAAAAAAAAACAAATGTTAAAAAATCAGCAGCAAAACGAAAGATTTAAATTTAAACAATTAAAAAGCAAATATAAGGACATAAAAAAACATATCTGACGCATGTGAAGCAGCAGTGCTGTTCAAATGGAGTGGTAAAGACCAGTTTGCATTAAGCTGGCTGGAGATAAATGGTAAATGGACTGCATTTATATAGCGCTTTTATCCAAAGCGCTTTACAATTGATGCCTCTCATTCACCAGAGCAGTAAGGGGTTAGGTGTCTTGCTCAGGGACACTTCGACACGCCCAGGGCGGGGATCGAACCAGCAACCCTCCGACTGCCAGACAATCGGTCTTACCTCCTGAGCTATGTCGCCCCCCTGAGATGTTTTTCACGGTGCCCCCCCCCAAACGTCCAGCTCCTGCATTGCTACACGGGGCGATGAACTACACGTCAATAAACTAATGCGAAGCGGGCCGCCACTCACGAGCTCCCGTCCCAGAGCCCTGCGTCTCTGGGCTGGGGCGCCGTGGCACAGAAACAGCTGCCGCGATTTAATGGACTGACCCCAGTCCCGCACCGGCTAAATGAGAAACTGCACTAAATAAGCGTCTTAGCGTGTGTGTGTGTGTGTGGAGAGGGAGCTTTGTAAACTAAATACCAAAACATAAACACACAAGCACACACGCACACAGATGAACACACACAGACACGCACACACACACAGATGAACACACACAGACACATGCACTCACACATACATGCACACACACACAGATGAACACACACACATACATGCACACACACACATGAACACACACAGAACACAAAAGACACATGTACGCACACATACACGCACACACACATAGATGAACACACACACACGCACGCACGCACATGCACACACACACACACACACACACAGATGAACACACACAGACACATGTACACACACATACACGCACACACACACAGATGAACACACACAGACACATGTACGCACACATACACGCACACACACACAGATGAACACACACAGACACATGTACACACCATGCACACACCACAGATGACACACACGACACATGTACACACATCACGCACACACAGATACACACACAACACACTCATACATGCACACACACACATAAACACATACAGATACACATGCACGCACGCACACGCACACATGCACGCAAGCACACACACAAACACAGCTACAGATGGCAGTACAACACCTGCACCACTAATACACACTCCACACTCCCTCAACACCTGCACAGCTAATATACCTTTACACACCACACCGCTTCAACACCTGTACTGCTAATATACCTTTACATTCTACACTCCTCAAACAGCGGTTGGAACCTCAGCGCCTAGAGGGCGAGTGTGTCTGCAGAATTTTCTCCTGTCAATCATGCGCTGAAGTGGCAGATCATGTAAATAACTTCATGCACAGAAGAGATCATAATCATTTTATGATCATGACTTTTAAGGCCTTGTAAGGAGGGGAAACCTTAAAACCTGAAATAAATCCAGGCCAAGTGTGACATTTATGAAGTTCAACAGCCGCTGTGATATTTGCAAAACAGGCAGAGCCTGAGGTGGAGAGGTTGCATAGTTGTGCCTATAAGATGCTATGCACCACTGATATGTCTGTAAAATTGTGTGCAATGGTCATTTAAGCAGAACTACCAGTGTAGCAGGTTAACACAGCATTGCATACTGAAACAGTATAAAACAGGGATCATCAACTCTGGCCCTCAAATCCAAATCCATCCCTGGTTTTCTTTTCTCCCGGGTAATTAGTGCTACTGATTGGCCAGACTGTCTTCACACCTGACTCCCAGGCAAAGGGAGGGTGGAAAACCAGCAGGTCTCGGCCCTCGAGGACCGTGAGTTGCCGATCCCTGGTATAAAAGGTTACAACAGCGTAACATGCTAAAACAGCGAGGCACACAATTCCCAGGTTTCACACGCACACAATGCATGCACCCAGGGCGAAACACACGTGATCGATCATAAAGATGACTCTTCGTTCAACGTGATTTGAGCTCTTCGTTCAAAGGCAGTCATCTCAAAAGTATTCCGGTCACAACGACGAAGCCACCACGGTCGTGCCAAGACGGGATACAGGAGGTTTCAGGAGCTGAGGCCCCATCCGATAGCTTCGCCACAGAAGAACAATTTGATCAAGGAAATTTTGACCTCACTTGTCAAACCAAATATAAATCATATGGACAGAAAAGTAGCCAAATAAAAGATGAGGAAAATACTTACGGAAGATGGGGAAGGTAGTAGCGAGGTAGCTAGCTCTCTACCTAGTGTTACTAATTCCCCCATCTTTTATTTGGCTACTTTTTTATCCAAAGGATTTATCTTTAGTATGGCGAATAAATGAGGTCAAACCTTCCTCCAGGAAGGAGGAATAAGGTACGATTTGAATCTGCCATCATGGCGAATCTATTGGATAGGACACAACTTCCTGAAATCTCTTGTATTTCATCTAGACATGACCTGGTTTGTGACAGTGCAGTGATGAGATGAACAGAAAAATTAAGTTGAACTCAGGGACCAAACCGTGATGCAACCAACCATGTGATATTTGGATGGACCAATTGCAGAGAGGGGGCTGCCTTTCAATAGCCAGTCAATGCTGTGGTCTGTGAACCAGCCTGTCAGTTCTGTGGTCAGTGGAATAACATGTCAGTGCTGTGGTCTATGAAATAACTCATCAGTGCTGTGGTCTGTGAACCAACCTGTCAGTTCTGTGGTCAGTGAAATAACATGTCAGTGCTGTGGTCTATGAAATAACTCATCAGTGCTGTGGTCTGCGAAATAGCCTGTCAGTTCAGTGGTCTGGGAATTAGACCTGCAGTGCAGTGTTCTATGAAATAGCCAATCAGTGTGGTGGTCTGCAAATTAGCCTGTCAGTGAATAGCTGGTCAGTTTGAGGTCTGTGAAACAGCCTGTCAGTGCTGTGGTCTGTGAAATAGCTTGTCAGTGCCTTGGTCAGTGAAAAAGCCCGTCAGTGCTGTGGTCTGTGAAACAGCCCATCAGTGCCAGTGTATGGAAATGCGTATAACACCAAAGTGCAATCCCATTCCCACACTGAATAAAAAAACTCAATTTGCTAATCCCATTCCGTCGCTGGCCTGCAGGAGCATTTCATCCAGTTCCGTGGTGCCATTCATTTCCTGTGCCCCATAAACCTCCTCATCAGTGATGATTGGACAGAAAACAGAACAGAACAGAAGCCCCGCCCACTCTGACCTCTGACCTTTCACGCGCTGATGAGGAGCGAGGCGAAGCTACGAGAAACCTGCCCCTGATGTCCTCCTTAAAGGACAGATCTATCACTCCATAATAAATAAGAAAACTCCCTCCGTCCTGTGTGACATCTGTGTGCGTACACAATCAACTCAGCTAGCATGAGCCACAATTAAGCATTAAGATGCTGCTCATAGTTATTAACTTTGTGCGTGCGTGTGTGTGTGCGCATGTGTGTATCACTGAGTGTGTGCGTGTGCACATATGTATGAGTGAGTTTGTCTGTGCGTGAGTGTTTGTGTGTGCATGTGTGCACAAGAGAGTGTTTGAGTGTGTGCATTTGTAAGCTTGTGTGCGTATGTGAGAGTGTGTGGGCAGTGTGTTTGTGTGTGTGTGCATCAGCGTGTTTGTGTGTGTGTGCATGTGTATGTGTGTGAGTGTATGTACGTGTAACAGTGAGTGCATTTGTGTGCATGTGCTTGAGTGTCTGTGCATTTGTGTGTGAGTGTATCAGCGAGTGCATTTGTGTGTGCATGTGCGTGTGTGTGTGTGTGCATCAGTGTGTGTGAGTGTGTATGTGTGAGTTTGTGCCACACAGGCTGAATTTTGTTCCTGAGGAAACATCTTTACCTACATTTAGCCCACTTCTTAAAATTGAAGCCCTTGCCATCCATTTAATTAAAACAATACAATAAATTACGAGCAGCGCTATCAAGGGAAAAGAGAAAGAAGTTAAATTATGACCTTGTGCTGGGAGCATTCTGAAGGGAACATCACAGAGCTCATTAATTCAAGGCAAGAAGTGCTGCTCTGTCTGATTCACAATGAACCTTAATCACAGTCCGCAGCATGCTTTACTGCGCCCACCGCCAGCCTGTGCTCACTGCACGCCTGTGCTCACTGCATGAACTGTGCTGACCGTACACCTGTGCTCACTGTATACCCGTGTTCACTCTTCACTGTATACCTGTGCTGACCATACACCTGTGTTCACTGCGTGCCTGTGCTCACTATATACCTGTGTTCACTGTACACCTGTGCTCACTGCATGCCAGTGTTCACTGTATGAACTGTGCTGACCATACACCTGTGTTCACTGTATGAACTGTGTTCACTGTATACCTGTGCTGACCATACACCTGTGTTCACTGCATGCCTGTGCTCACTATATACCTGTGTTCACTGTACACCTGTGTTAACTGTATACCTGTGCTCAGCATATACATGTGCACACTATATACTTGTATTCACTGTATGCCTGTGTTCACTGTACACCTGTGCTCACTGCATGCCTGTGTTCACTGTATGCCTGTGCTCACTGTATACCTGTGCTGACCATACACCTGTGCTCACTGTACACCTGTACTCACTGCATGCCCGTGCTTACCATACACGTGTGCTCACTGTATGCCTGTGCTCACTGCACACCTGTGCTCACCGTTTGTCTGTGCTCATTATGCTGAAGCTGTGCTGTTCTAGAGTGCAGCAACACAGCTGCTGGTGGGCGGGGCTTATAGCGTGGAATAAAGAAATAAACGCCCTTTTCTTCCTCCTTTTTCATGCAGAAGCCTTTACCTCTGATGACCAATGAAGAGTTCTATTTCAACATTGGATAGCTGCCCCTGCTGGATATCCCAGTGAGGTTAAGCCTCTTTCTAAATATTAAGGAGGCAGCGGCAGCGCCCCATCGATGATAAGAACGCGCACGGCTATCGTGCGGCAAGGCGAGCGGTGAAGACGGCGCTCCGCCCGGCTCGGCTCGGCTCGGCGGTCGTCCACCGCGGGCGGCACCTGTCGTCCGAGACACCTGCGCGGCGGCCACAGGAACGGGAGGTAATAACCCGTCCCCACCTGCCAGGCTCACCCCCGAACCGCCGATAATCCCGCCTCACACCTGCTTAACCTCCGCTGTGATTGGCACATCAGGAAAGGCAGCCATCGAGCTCACCTGGGGGGAGGGAGGTGTGGGGGAGTGGGGGTGTGGGGGGTGTGCGGCTGGTTCTCAGCACTTCAGACCCAGAGTTCCATTTATTTTAAAGGGGAAAAAGTGACCATCAGCCAGACAGCTGATGTGCGGTTTCTCCAAACCCCTGCCAATCACTCAGAGTCCTTTATGAGAGGGGTAGAATGGAGACTGAGAGATTGTGTGCGTGTGCGTGTGTGTGTGTGTGTGTGTGTGTGTGTGCATGTGTGTGTGTGTGTGTGTATGCGTTTGTGGGTGTGTGTGTGCGTGCGTCCATGCCAGCGGGTGTGTGTGTGCGTGCACGTGTGTGTGCGAGTGTGTGCGAGTGTGCATGCAAGTGTGTGTGTGGATGCGTGTGTGTGTGCGTGTGTGTGTGTGTAGGTGTGTGTGTGTGTGCGTGTGTGTAGGTGTGTGTGTGTGTGTGCGCGTGTGTGTGAGAGTGTGCGTGTGTGTGTAGGTGTGTGTGTGCGTGTGCGCGTTTGTGAGAGTGTGCGTGTGTGTGTGCGTTTGTGCGTGTCTGTGTGAGAGTATGCATGTGTGTGTAGGTGTGTGTGTGTGTGTGCGCGTGTGTGAGAGTGTGCGTGTGTGCAGTTGTGTGTGTGTGTGCCTGTGCGTGTGTGTGTGCGTTTGTGTGTGTTAGTGTGAGTGCATGTCTGTGTGTGGGTGTCAGAGAGAGAGAGACAGGGGCCGGATGTCCGTGCTGATGGGACTGCGTGTGCATCTCAATGAGCTCTTTCTCCAGGATCTCCGGTCCCTGCAGGTACTGGGCACAGGATGGCAGTGAGTGACACCCTTCTGGGGCTGCACTGTTTGAATTGGTAATCCTGGGGAGAGGGGCTGTCACACACACTCTGGCTCATCGGCCCTGCACCCCCCGAAAGACTGCGGCAGATCCAGCAGCGCCCCCGTCCTAACGCGCCGATTTTAATGGCTCCAGAGACGCTAGGCTACCTCACTGCGACGCTTCACCCCCATGGGCTGTGCATTATTCAAATTCATCCTATTTTACACAGCATTAGAAATATGCAGGTAAAAGGATTAGCAGAGTTGGGAAGCTGCTGGAACTTTTCCTCAGCTTTATTTAAACCCCCCCCCCCCCCATCTCCCTGCCGCCCACCCCCTCCTCTCCTTGCCCACCCCCCCCACTGGCTCCTCCTCCATGCAGAAATGCTCTTCATCAGCTCGTCTCCTCCTTCCTGTTTCCCTTCCAGGGGATTCTGATACACCCTTGTCTTTGGCGAATCAGCTGACCACCGTGTTCAAAATTAAACTCCGAAATGCAACATTAACTCCCTCATTCTCTCTGCCACTGTAAAAATCTACTGCCCCTTTCATTACGCTTTATAAAAAAAACACCTATGTTTCTTTTTATTTTTTTCGGTACGTCTTGGTGCTTCTGTTAAATGCACCCACAGTGTGCTCAATACAAAATTAAATTTTTCTTCTTGGGGATTTCTCCAAAGAATCCCCGAACAAACGAGGCTAAACACATAAGGGTGCTCTAAAATCTCATATGCGGCATCCATTATCCTTATTAATAAGATCATTATCTGCTCTGCCACCTCTGCCTGTGTGGCAGAGACGGAGAAAACGCGGGCTGCTGGAATCTCTCCCCGAACAGAGCGAGCCTTCACTGGCTGAAACCCTTTCAGTGTCGCCTAGCAACACCGGCTAGAGAGAGAGAGAGAGAGAGAGAGAGAGAGAGAGGAGGAGAGAGGAGGAGAGAGAGAGAGGAGGGGAGGGAGAGAGAGAGAGAGGAGAGGAGAGAGAGGAGAGAGAGAGAGAGGAGGAGAGGAGAGAGAGAGAGAGAGAGGGTGAGAAAGAGAGAGAGAGAGAGGAAGGGAGGGAGAGAGAGAGAGAAAGAGAGAGAGGAGAGGAGAGAGAGAGAGGTGAGGGAGAGAGAGAGAGAGAGAGGAGGAGGAGAGAGAGAGAGAGAGGGAGAGAGGAGAGGGAGAGGAGAGAGGAGGAGGGGGAGAGAGAGAGAGAGGGGGAGGGAGAGGGAGTGAGAGAGGGAGAGGAGAGAGAGAGAGAGGAGAGAGGGGAGGGAGAGGGAGAGAGAGAGAGAGAGGAGGGAGGGAGAGGAGAGAGAGAGAGGAGAGAGAGGAGAGGAGAGAGAGAGGGAGAGAGAGAGAGAGAGGGAGAGGAGAGAGAGGGAGAGAGAGAGAGAGAGGGAGAGAGAGAGAGAGAGGGAGAGGGAGGAGAGAAAGTTTTCATTGTCATCTTAAAAGTTTACAGATAAGACAAGCCTCCTTCAGGTACCTACAGATTGGAAATATCCAGCTCTTCATCGCCACGAGCCCGGACGGCGAGGGAGAGCAAATAAAGGGGAGTGAAGCAACATTTACCCTTTTATATTTTTAGGCACTTAGCAGACGCCGTTCTCCGGAGTGAGATTTACACTGCGACATTTAAACATTTATACAGCTGGATGTTTACCGAGGCAGTCCAGGTTAAGTGCCTCGCTCACAAGGACACGGCGGCGGCGGCGCCGCCTCACACACGGGCGTTAACGGCCAAGCGTAGCCGTCCCGAGCCCCGGTCGCCTTACCCATTACGCTACGATGCCACTTCCCCGCCCACCCCCCACCCCACCCGCCCCCCCCCTCCACTGCAGTAAATTGTCGAAAATTCCCTGCTCTCCTCCTGACTGGCTGCTCCGCTTCGTCTCCTCCGTTTACTAAAGGGAGAACAAACCCCCCGAAAGCCGAAGGTGTGAAAGGCGGTTTACGTTCCTGTGCGTCGCCGTGGAAACGAACGCCTGGCGTCAGGTCCCAGTCAGAAGCCATCAGGCTAAAAGATCACGGGCAGCTGCTGCTGCTGCGCGAACAGAGTCATGTGACATAACCTCTCTGGACATCCCCACAGTCCTCCCCACCCCCAGTGCTGCAATGTAAACACTGAGTAGGGTTGGTTCCACGAACCCCCAATGCACTCAACAGAGAGCGAAAGAGAGAGAGAGTCAGAGAGAGAGTGAGAGAGAGAGAGAGAGAGAGAGAGAGAGAGAGTCAGAGAACAAGAGCGACAGACTCTGTGCCAACACGTTTATTATGATCTGCTCTAACTTTAGCTTAACTTTAGAGTACAAGTTATGAACACTGGCAAAGCATAAAGAGAAGATGACCTCACATTCACAAATGAGTCATTTTAGGGGAAGGCGTACCTGAATTGAACCTTCTTTTTTTTAATTTTTTTTTTTACAATAATGGTCCCAAAGTGGAATTAAAAAAAAAACCTATTTGGCAGTACGTAATATGGTACGTCACTGAAGTCTTTAGGTGTACAAACCTCATAGCAGCACAGCACACATAATAGGTGATAACCAAAGGGATTTCAGGTTTAAATGCAAAGTTTGTCACAGCTTGAGTTACGCAAGCGGTACCGCATAAAGAAAATGGCGCACCATCCACCCGACATTTTTTTTAAAAAAAACGTGAATTTAGCATCTAAGTTCCTAAACTTTTTTTGGAGGGGAAAAATCAAAACTGGCGGGGAAAGAAGGAAAGGGAAAAGCTCCACTCCGCTCGAGCGGGGGCCGCCACCTTCGCAAATCCGTCACGGGAAAGTTAATCTGCGGCGGGATAATGAAGCCGTATCGGGCCAGCTCACAGGGAATTACCCGGGATTTAGGGCAGAAAGCCGCGGGCTGCACTTTCTCCATCACTCCCTTAACCAAGATGTGCAAACTTCTGGCTGGGTGCAGCGCGACGGGCGTGGCCTGAGCAACAGACAAACGGATCTCCATGTGACAGGGAGGGACAGAAGCTGAAGGGTGTCGAAACGCACCCTCCCCCTGCCCAAATGCACCCCCCCCTGCCCAAACACACTCTCTCAAAGGCACCCTCGCCTGCCCAAACGCACCCTCCCCCTGCCCAAATGCACCCCCCCCTGCCCAAACACACTCTCTCAAAGGCACCCTCCCCGGCCAAAACGCACCCTCCGCCTGCCCAAATGCACTCACCCAATCCAAACACTCTCCAAAACGCACTCTCTCTGCCCAAACACACTCTCCCCTGTCCAAACACACCCTACCCTGTCCACACATACCCTCCCCTGCCCAAACACACACTCTCTCTACCAAAACACACTCTCCCAGCCCAAATGCACCCTCCCCTGCCCAAACACCCCCTACACCCTGCCAAAACACACTCTCCCAGCCAAAATGCACCCTCCCCAGCCCAAACGCACCCTCCCCAGCCCAAACACCCCTCCGCAGCCCAAACGCACCCTCCCAGCCCAAATGCACCCTCCTCTGCCCAAACACCCTCCCCAGCCCAAACACCCTCCGCAGCCAAACGCACCCTCCCCAGCCCAAATGCACCCTCCCTGCCCAAACACCCCTCCCCAGCCCAAACACCCCTCCGCAGCCCAAATGCACCCTCCCCAGCCCAAACGCACCCTCCCCTGGCTGCCTGCCAGCGGGCTGGTGTGTGTTATGTAATCTCCATGCTGGAAGGGGGTTCCTCTACAGCAGATAAGAGGCTTTTCCACTGCCTGTGCCTCTCCCATTAGACTGTATGAGATAAATAGCAGCGCTGGTGCGTAGCCTCCATTACTGCACGTACCTGCATCTCTTCAGTGATGTGGGATCGCCGAACGGCGAATCGTATTCACCCATCCACTGGCACGGGGATATGGGGAGGGGGGGCACGGAGTGGGGTGGGAGGGTGGGAGGGTGGGGGGGGCGGGGCGGAGGGGGGCATGGAGTGGGGGATTGCCTACACTGCAGAGCAGTAGCTGGGTTTATCACTGCAGGTGGGGGGGTGCCTAGACTGTAGTGCAGTAGCTGGGTTTACCAGTGGAGGCTGGGGGGTGGAGGATGTGGGGGTGAGGCGGGGGCGGTTGCATAGACTGCAGAGCAGTAGCTGGGTTTACCAGTGCAGGAGGGGGCAGGGGGGGTTGCCTACACTATAGAGCAGTAGCTGGGTTTACCAGTGGAGGGGGGGGTGGAGGATGTGGGGGTGAGGCGGGGGCGGTTGCATAGACTGCAGAGCAGTAGCTGGGTTTACCAGTGGAGGCTGGGGGGTGAGGGGGGTGAGGTGGGGGGCGGTTGCATAGACTGCAGAGCAGTAGCTGGTGGAGGCTGGGGGGGGGGGGGTATGTAGGTGGTGAGGTGGGGGGTAGGTTGCATAGACTGCAGAGCAGTAGCTGGGCTTCTCAATGCAGGCTGCTGTGGGGCCTGCAGTCTGTAACACGGGATGATTTGGCTGCTGTCCCTGAGGAAGAGCACCGAGCGAGCGTGGAGAAAAGCCATCTGATCGCTGCCTGAGAAAAGTTAAATGTCGCCGTGGTGCAGGCTGCATCATTTATATTCAGGCATTTAGAAGGCCAGCTAATGTTGCTTGTCCAACAGACCTGTACAAAAAAGGTTAAACAGCACCAGAGCGATAGCAGGGGCTACTGCATAAGCCTGCAGCATAACAGCTAAGTGAGAGGCACTGAGTATAGAGTGATTTTGCAGAAAATGGGTGTGAGAGTGCAGCGCTAAGTGTAGCATTAATATGAGTCATTTTAGCCCCTCCTGCATGTCACACTCCAGAATACTGGCAATGTTCCACCACACTGCTGCTCCTAGTTACACGTCCTGGAACCCTGCCGTTGTTCTACTGTGTCTCCCATACGTCACATTCTAGAACCACACAGCCACTAGTTACATGTTCTAGAACCCTGCTGTTGTTCTACTGTGTCTCCCATACGTCACATTCTAGAACCACACAGCCACTAGTTACATGTTCTAGAACCCTGCCGTTGTTCTACTGTGTCTCCCATACGCCACATTCTAGAACCACACAGCCACTCCTAGTTACATGTTCTAGAACCCTGCCACTGTTCCACAGAGCTCATGCCTGGCACTGTTCGGTCATGCTTCTGTGTGCTGCACTGTGAAACTCCTTACAGTGACCGTCTCTGAGTCTAAGTGCTACCATGACATTTTCTGCCAAACCAAAAACCAAAGTGTGGAGCCGTCCAAGGACCAGAGACACTAATCCAGGTCAGCCGGCTCTGGCTAGAGGAGACACAGGGGTGTGGTCCCAAATCTGCCCCCAAAAGAACACACTGGATCAAGGCTGGTCACAAATCCCAAATCTACCCCCAACAGAACAGACTGGATCAAGGCTGGTCACAAATTCCAAATCTACCCCCAACAGAACAGACTGGATCAAAGCTGGTCACAGATCTCACCTCTTGTCCCGATGCATGGTGAGAGAATGTGTGTGTGTGTGTGTGTGTGTGTGTGTGTGTGTGCATGTGCAATTGTGTGTGTTTGTGTGTCTGTGTGTGTGCATGTGCAATTGTGTGCGTGCATGTGTGTGCGCATCTGTGAATGTGTGTGTGTGTGTGTGTGCATGTGCAATTGTGTGTGTGTGTGTCTGTGTGTCTGCATGTGCAATTGTGTGCGTGCATGTGTGTGCGCATCTGCGAATGTGTGTGTGTGTGCGCGCACGCGCAAATGTGTGTGTGCGTGTGCATGCACACGTGTGTATGCGTGTGTGTCATAATAAATGGACGAATCTAAAGACTAAGCTCTAAAAAGCATTCAGTGAATGAACAGAAACAGATACAGTACTTCTGCTGCTTACGGTGACATGCAGGCAGTGGTTTACTCATAAAAACGTGATCCATGTGCTGTACAAAACACACCCGCCATCACAGAAATGACCTTATTTCACTCCTAGGCCTTTGAGTTGAACACCAGCAGACTGGACACTTCACACCTCAACACAGCAGGTGTCTCTGTGCTGGGGAGTTAAGACCCGACCGTGTAATCAGGAACCACCAGGAACTCCGACTTCAGTTTGCGCTACAAACGCTCAGCGAATGCACAGAATACAAACATTCAAAAAGAGCTTTTAAAAAAAAAAAAAAAAAACGCTGTTAAGATTATCATCAAGATACGCCAAGATGTAATACACTCAGAAGATCATCACTTTACAATCACAAAGTTTACAATCAAAATCAGTGGATAAACAATTCAAATTAAAATTAATAATCCATAACATGCAAGTAAAATGGAATATTCTACAACACATGAATACAATTTGAGTGGACTATATTTAGAACTTCTTGTAGTGCATTTTTAATTTTGAAGAGTAAGAAAACATGAATTTTGTTAAGATTTCATATTTTAACACAATTCAATGTATTGTGCCAAATAAGGGTTAATATTTAGGGGAACTACACACGTGCTAAGAAAGCACAGCTAGGAAGAATGAACTGTTAGAAGTTCCAGATATTCAAACAGGCATCAGTCGGAATATCACAATTCACACCTCTACAGTCTGAATATAATCCTTCACAACTCCACACAGTCTGAATTATCACCCTTCACAACTCCACACAGTCTGAATATCACCCTACACAACTCCACACAGTCTGAATATCACCCTTCACAACTCCACACAGTCTGAATATCACCCATCACAACTCCACACAGTCTGGATATCACCCTTCCCAACTCCACACATCAGTCTGAATATCAGCCTTCACAACTCCCCACAGTCTGAATATCAGCCTTCACAACTCCACACAGTCTGGATATCACCCTTTCCAACTCCACACATCAGTCTGAATATCACCCTTCCCAACTCCACACATCAGTCTGAATATCACCCTTCCCAACTCCACATCAGTCTGAATATCAGCCTTCACAACTCCACACAGTCTGAATATCACCCTTCACAACTCCACACATCAGTCTGAATATCACCCTTCCCAACTCCACACAGTCTGAATATCATCTTCCATCAATACCACACAGTCTGAATATCACCCATCACAACTCCACACATCAGTCTGAATATCACCCTTCACAACTCCACACATCAGTCTGAATATCAGCCTTCACAACTCCACACAGTCTGAATATCACCCATCACAACTCCACACATCAGTCTGAATATCAGCCTTCACAACTCCACACAGTCTGAATATCACCCTTCACAACTCCACACAGTCTGAATATCACCCTTCACAACTCCACACAGTCTGAATATCACCCTTCACAACTCCACACAGTCTGAATATCATCCTCCATCGACACCACACAGACATGCTCAGAAGATAACGTGGTGGAACTGTCCCACAGGTGTTAAAACTACTGTCAATTTCCTTTAAGTTAGTCAGACACTATTACTGACACTATACCGGTCCTATCGATCACAGACATGTTTTAGCCACCTGCTGGAAATGCCAAAAGTACTTCACCGTACCTTTTATCACGGAGACTGTGCCATTAGGTCAGATATTGAACAGATCCAATAAAAAACAATAAATGAAAACCAGATGAAAATAATATGAAGATGCATCACTCAGAGCCTGTTTTTGTGCAGGGCTGGGATTCGTAATTGGAGAGTGAATCGACGAGCCTTGATATCAATATCAAATCCCCAAAAACGCGCATTGATTCGGTTAAAAAAAAAAATCAATAGCATATCTCCTTTTATTTATTGTAAACAAGGATTTTCTTTTTTAATAACAATGATTAAAGCTTTGCTTGGTCAACGGCGATTGATTTTCAGTCACGGCGTTGGTGGTTTAATATACAACTCCATATTACTTCTGAGAGTAAAATACTGCTAGGAATGACGTCACTTTCCGAGTTGCAAGTCTGTATTGCACCACGCCACCCAGAGTCACGATCTTCAGGGGGATGAAAGAGAGAGAGAGAGAGAGAGAGAGAAGAGGATGGAGGAAAAAAAAAGGAAAATAAAAGGAGAAGAAATAACCCAAACCCCTCCAAACGGACCCAGCCCCTTTAGCATAAAACAATAACGGAAGACAGAAGCACGCTAGCACCACTTTGGCTCATTTCTCTCTTTCCACCGGGGTCTGGAATTAAATGTGATATTTTTCACCTGAAGACGGTTTCCCCCATCAGTAGCAAAAGGCGGGGAGCAAGTGGCAGTACACACTGCTCAAAGGGTTTCATTAGCCAGTAAATCACGCCGTTTTTATGTATTTTTTTCGTTTTTATTTTTTAAATAATAATTTGCGTGCGGTTTCTCTTTTTCTGCAAGCTCAGCGAATGAGCTGCTCGGGCTCATCCATCACGCTTTTATAACAGAGACTCTCCTCCCCGGCCCGCCACTGACTGGGTGGGGGGGGGGGGATCCAGGATCACCAAATGAAGGGAGAGCCCACGGATCGAACCCACACCATATTTTACTGGAGAACAGAAGAGCCACATTAATATATGACTAAATTCCCTGTGGGTGAGGCTGGGTGGATGGGATTGTGGGGGGCGGGGGGGTGGGGGGTCGTGGGTTAGTAGAATCAGCTGAAGGACTCCACTAAGTTATGCGCACCCACAACAACCCACACGGTCGACAGAGAGCCCTCAGTACCCGTGTGAAACCGTGAGCGGGCATCATCAAAAGGTCACGCAGCCGTGTGGAGTTACATGCATGTTGCAGAAACACGTATGATGGAGAAGAAATACGGCAAAATACACACAACAGCCACAATGTTTCAGGCTGGTGAGCAACATGGAGCCATCTCAAGTACACAGGACCAGCACAGAATGTGTGGGATAGTGCAGAGTGTGTGTGGGATAGTGCAGTATGTGTGTGGGATAGTGCAGTGTGTGTGTGGGATAGTGCATTGAGTGTGTGGGATAGTGCATTGAGTGTGTGGGATAGTGCATTGTGTGTGTGGGATAGTGCATTGAGTGTGTGGGATAGTGCAGTGTGTGTGTGGGATAGTGCAGTGTGTGTGTGGGATAGTGCAGTGTGTGTGTGGGATAGTGCAGAGTGTGTGGGATAGTGCAGAGTGTGTGTGGGATAGTGCAGTGTGTGCGTGGGATAGTGCAGAGTGTGTGTGGGATAGTGCAGAGTGCATGTGGGATAGTGCATAGTGTGTGTGGGATAGCTCAGTGTGTGTGTGGGATAGTGCAGTGTGAGTATGTGTGTGTGTGTGTGTTTATGTGATAGTGCAGTGTGTGTGTGGGATAGTGCAGTGTGTGTGTGTGGGATAGTGCAGAGTGTGTGTGTGTGTGTGTGTGTGTGGGATAGTGCAGTGTGTGTGTGTGTGTGTGTGTGTGTATGTGATAGTGCAATGTGTGTGTGTGTATGTGATAGTGCAATGTGTGTGTGTGTGTGGGATAGTGCAGTGAGTGTGTGGGATAGTGCAGTGTGAGTATGTGTGTGTGTGTGTGTGCGTGTGTGTGTGATAGTGCAGTGTGTGTGTGTGTGTGGGATAGTGCAGTGAGTGTCCGAAGCTCTGTCACACAGGTAAAGCATGAGTGATTCTGTGAATTTCCTGCTTTTTTGTCCTCACTGCCACATTCAATTCTGCTCTTTGGTTTGGAATAACCGATACTGTTTACATATCCCTCAGAGTGGTCACCACACACACACACACACACACACAGGATGCGGAGATGAAGGGAGAGAAAATGGCTCCACTTGGCAGGGGCCATTAGCCAATCCCGGCTCCCCTTCCTGAAAGAGGAAGTCACCCACTGCTCAGATGCGAAGCGCGATACCTATAATCTGAGCCTGATGGTGCCCAGTAGAGCCCTCACCCCTCCGCCCCCCCAACAGTGCACACTATACAAGCTTCTTCTGCTACAGAGGTTGCCAAGGCAACACAACACAGGCAGAATCAAGATTAAAACACAAAGCCAAAAGCTCCTTATCAATTCTTCCATACAAAGTGCCCTGCAAAATCATGGCAACGACAGACTGAAATTAGTTATATTTTTTTGCTATATAATTACGCCATTTGGATTTGAGATCAAAAGACGAATACATGTAACAGAAGTACAGACAGTCAGCTTTTGTTTCATGCTATTTACACGTGTGTATGTTTTACCATCTTACAGAAACAGCCGATTTTGTGTTGAGGGTCACAGACTTCAGGCAGTCAAGGAATGCAAAGGATTTGCCACCAAAGTACTAAATACGACAACTTTATTTGAGGATCAGTTTATTTATTTCTGGATCAGTGGATATGGATATAAATACCCTCAAATTAAAGCTGACAGTCTGCGTTTTATACTCATTGTTTCATTCCAAATCCAGTGTGCTAGAGTTCAGAGCCAAAACGTGTGTCGTACATACGGCATATTCACACACACACACACACACACACACATACACACACACACACACAGTGAGCTCCAAAATGTTTGGGACAAATATTTTTTTTTCTTGATTTGGCTCTGTACTCCACACCTTTAGACAAGTAATCAAACTATTCACATGTGTGTGTTAATTAAAAGGGTATTTGTATACGTTTTGGTTTCACCATGCAGAAATTACAGCGATTTTTATACATAGACCACCCCCCCACCCCCCCATTTCAGGGCACCATAATGTTTGGGGAAAATGGCATCACAGGGGTTTCTGATGAGCCAGGTGTGTTTGATTGATTCCTTAGTGCAGGTGTAAAAGAGCTTTCAGTATCTCGCCTTGATTCTGGGATTTTGATTGCCTTTGGAGTCTGTTTTTGGTGTTTGTAAACACGAGGGTTGTGCCAATGAAAGTCAGAGAAATAAGAGGGAAGAAATAGTCCAAGGAATAGGCCAAACCTAAAGCTTACTAAAATTAACTGTTTGGAACATCATTAAGAAAAGTGTACTGGTGAGCTCAGTAATTGCAAAGGGCCCGGTATGCCAAGAAACACCTCTATAGTTGATGACCGGAGAATTCTCACCATAATGAAGAAAAACCCCCAAACACCTGTCAGACAGATCAGAAACTCTCTTCCAGGAGGAGGGAGTGGATGTGCCTCCACAACAAAAGAGTTTTTCAACCCCAAAATTTAAATGTTTGTCTGGCCAAGTCATTCACCTGGTTTGAATCCAACTGAACATGTATTTCCCATTCTGAAGTAAAAACTTAAGGACACTAGCCCCCAAAAACAAGCAGGAGCTGAAGACGGCTGCAGTACAGGCCTGGCAGGGCATCACCAGAGAAGATACCCAGCACCTGGGGATTGCCATGGGTCACAGACATCAAGCAGTTATTGCGTGTAGAAGATACGTGACCAAGTACTAAAAATGACTACTTTCATTTTTGTAAAATTAACATGTCCCAAATGTTATGGTGCCCTGAAATGGAAGGCTATGTATAAAAAGTGTTGTAATTACTACTTGGTGAAAGCAATGTGTAAAAAATACCCTTAAATAAAAGGTGAGAATTGGCACGTTAACCACACGTGAATTGTTTGATTATAAATCTAAAACTGTGGAGTACAGTGCCAAATTAATAAAAGATTAATAAAAAATTTTAAAATCTTTGTCGCATACATTATGGAGCTCACTGTATATGATCATGTGTTGTAAGTGGTACATAAGTGGCATACGTTGTGTGCGGCTGCAGTACCAGAACCTGGGTCAAATATTTTATTTGAAACAATTAACCCTTCAGACACTTGAACGCTTCCTGCGCATTACCATTTTACGAGAAACATTTTTCACCCATATTCAGAAAAAAAAATAAAAGAAGCACTCTTCAGTCATATATATCCGCACGTTTCAGTCAGCATCCCGCTGTGCAGTTTCTCTAAATGATTAAATATTTCGAATGCGTGCTTGACCCAGATGTGCGCGTGCACGCACCCCGGGCCAGATCCCGTTGGGGGTCATTACGGATGCGACCGTGACTCCGTTTTCAAAACAACACAATTAACCTCCCAGGTTTTCTCCACACTCCGCTGCTCTACCGGGACAAAGCGCCAGCGCATCAAACCAATTAGCGGCAGGGACTCGACGGATTGCCGGGTCATCAGGAAAAAAAAAAAGAACATTTTTGGCGGACACAGTTCGTCAGCGGCGTGGCATAGCATTGTGGCTTTGGAGCTTGACTTGCACGACCGGAGGGGGTTGCCAGGTCAAATCACTGGATGCACGCTGCCACTGTAAAGCTCATTCAAGATGGTTATCGATGCACCTTTTAAACCGGTATAAACTGATAATGTGTAAAACAAAAGGAAAGGGTCTGCTTTGAAAGCTGGTCTGTGCACGTACACCTGCAAAGAAATTTTAATATACTGCGATCTACACGTATAATAGGTTCCAAGATGGAGTCATAATGTGCAGAAAGACCAACATTAACACTTCTCAGCAGTACAGCTGATTTTGAATAGAATACAAAGGAAAATGAAATACCATTTATTCCAAAGACCCGAAATGTCAATTTAAATCAGATCCACCAGCTTCCTCTTCTTTATCAAATATTAGCTCACAAGATGAACACTGTCTTTCTGCACTGACATTTAAACTCCATCTACAGTGTACGTTTCATGAGATTTAATGGCTTTTTACAAACGGTGTCCAAATCTCTCTCTCTCAAAAAGAATAATGGGATAAGCAACGTTATAAACAAAACCTTTGGGGAAGACTTTGGTGAGGAGTTTTGGGAAAAGAAAAAAAAAACCATCATCAACTTATTCCGAACGGACTGCACTCATTTCCACAGGCTTAAATATTCACCATAGCGGCACAAGCTTGTGCGTGGGCCCCGAGCAGCCTTTGGGGCCAACTAACACAACTAACACAACAGCCTTTGGGGCCCTAACACAACTAACACAACTAACACAACAGCCTGTGGGGCTCGTGCCCCTAACACAGCTCACACTTACATCGTGTACGTCATTCATCGTATCAAACCGAGAAACTTCACCAAATCTTTGATATTTTTCCCCCTCGAAATAGAAAAATGTGAAAATATAGAAAAAATGACTCATCTTCGTTTTCCCCCCCCGGCTCCTCAGAGCGGTGCTCGTCTTTCGCACACGACACACAGAGCGCGGTGGAGCTATATCGCCATGACGATGGGCCCATTATCCCTCCCATAACTCAACATCTAAATATGTGTGCAAGGAGTAGTTATGGAGCAGATAATTCAAAACATCGGCTAAGGAGGCGACTGATGTGGGGATAAACAGCCCAACTGCTTTCATTCAGAATGATGCCGTGGCCATAAACGTGATGGATGGCCATCAATAAACAAATCAGAGAGGCAAGGATGACAAGAGCTGTATCAAAGCGCATGAACTGCGTCAGCCGCATGAAATGCATGAACTGCGTCAACCGCATGAAATGTATGAACTGCGTCAACCGCATGAAATGCATGAACTGCGTCAACCTCATGAAACATATGACATGCATGAAATTCATGAATATCATTACAGGTTTATGCCTTCATAGAGCCTTTGTCCTTGGCAACACTTGTTCTGCTGCTTGGACCCCGGGAATCGCTGCTTGCAGCAATATGTATATATGTATTTTAATGGAAAGAGACACTTCGAGTCAATTGAAAGTTGAACATGAACATAATGTATTTCATTTATAGATGCCTGTAACGTGCACATATTTAAAATATTATGGATATTTTGTGTTTTTTTAAATGAATATTTTACAGATCCAAAATATTATGCCTTCATTGTGTTTTATTGATAGAAGCAATAAAGGTCTAAACATTTCTGCAAATTTACTGTGGTGATAATCCAACCCAGAATCTACAGATGACCTAGTCCACCCGCCTAACCATTACACGATGCTTTAAATGACATGACATATATGACCTAAATACCAACCATGACCCATGACCCCTGACCCACCTCTGAATTGGCCCCCTATCAGCCCAATACACTCCAGGGACATGATACTCCACAGAGATATCTTATAATCTATTTTAAAAAAAGATTTTTAATAAATTGGATTATTGGATAGGATTAATTTTCTTAAGTGCTTTGTCGCTGCAGTAAAACAACAGTTATGTGATTCCCATTGTTCTTAACCACATAAATTTCTACAGTGTCCATCTGTTCATCCACCGTTCACCCGTCCCTCTGTCAGACTCTCTCTACATGAACACACACATATGGCGGCACACATGCACATATCAATATTTCCCATGAAAATTAAGAATCTTGTGACAGATGGTGATTAAACAGCACTACAGGTTTAGTCCTCGTGCTTCAGCGCTTCTATCCTCTCCTGTACTCTGCTGTTATCACATCCCACACCGCCCACACCCTAACCCCTTAGCCCTAAACCCAAACTCTAACCCCCTAACCCCTCAACCCAAACCCCAAAACCCTAAACCCACACCCCTAAACCCAAACTCTAACCCCCTAACCCTAAACCCAAACTCTAACCCCCTAACCCCTCAACCCAAACCCCAAAACCCTAAACCCACACCCCTAAAACCAAACTCTAACCCCCTAACCCTAAACCCAAACCTAACCCAACCCCTAAACCCAAACCAACCTAACCCTAACCCAAACTCTAACCCCCTAACCCTAAACCCAAACTCTAACCCCCTACCTCCTCAATCCAAACCCCAAACCCTTAAACCCAAACTCCCAAACACGTAAACCAAAATACTTAAACACAAACCCTTAAATAATAACCCCTATACTCAAAGCATAAAACCCCTAACCCTTACCCCTTAAACCAGTGTTTCTTTACCCTGGACCTGGGGACCCACTGTGTATGCTGGTTTTTCTTCCAACCATAATAACAAGCTCTGTTTGGTAATGAGCTGTTAATTGTTCTTAATTAGACAGTTTTACAGTCTACTGAAGCATGATTTACCCTCTCATAGCCCCATTGTGCCAGAAATAGCTACATATGCCCTAAAAAAATAAAAAAGAACCATATTCACATCTCAGGAATTTCAATTGGTCAGACCAAATTATGCTTTCTTTATCTGTGCCGCATGTACTCAAAGGCAAATAAATCCACTTGAAAGAGGTTCAGTTTTTTAATTGATTCGGTTACAAACTAACAGGTGAAATCAGTTGCGTCCCGTTTGCTGGAAACCTGAAACCATCTGTGTAAAATGAATGGGGTTTAACTGACAGCAAAATGGCAACAGGCCAAACCTGCATATGTGCTCAAATAAGCTCAAACACACAATTACGGTAGAACACAAACACATTTTGTACGACTTTAACTGATCAAAAAATGGACTTTGACAAAAACCAGCATGAGTTGTAGAGTCTCTACCTGCGTGTGTCTAGGTCATACAGGTGAGCTGATTGCTCATGATGCACGTGTCCACCTGGACACCCCAAGAGAATAAAAGCTTGAAGACTGTACTGTCCTAGATACTCCGTTTTGGGCCCTTGCTTGAGATTTTAAGAATTTTCAGCTACCATGTTTTGCTTTCAGATTAAGTTACAGTTGGTTCTGTTAGTGTATTTTTCTGTTGTAGGTTGTAGGTGGTCAGGCAGTTTCTTTTCTGTGTTGTTCATAACACCTTTTGAGGTAGTTAAGCCAGAGTACGCATGGTGTTTGCCAGAAGACCCACTCGTTTTGCTTTGCCTCAGTAGAGTGGGATAGTACGGTGTTTTGTTTAGGTAAGGAGCAGCTTAGCTCTGTCCAGACTACCGCCTGTTAATCTCCACATGGCAATGCGTTGTGTTCTGTTTTGCCTTAATGTCTGTAATAATGTTTAATCTTCTCATTACGGTATGTAGATGCCGACTCTTTCTGGCTGGTGACATTCGTTTATGTTGCCGTTCATTGTTGTCCCCGGTTACTCCAACTCAGGTTGGCTTTTGGGACGTGACGATACGCAGTGGGACCCCAGGACCGAGGCTGAAAACCACTGCATTAAACCCAAACCCCTAATCCCTCACACCCTAACCCATAACCCCCCCCAAACTCTAACCATAACCCCAAAACCTAACCCCTTAGTTTGTGCGCTTGAAAGAACGTACGTACAGTAGTATGGAAGCACACAGGACACAGGTATGCATAAAAGCACAGTTCGCCCATGGTTAAGCGCGACAGGCTGGGCACGGCCTTCGCACACTAGCAACCTTCCCCGGGTATGTTCAGCCGCCCTTGCATCTCATTACTGAAATATGTATCGCGTTCCTATCGACGTTGACCCGCTTCCCCCGCGGTTCCCATGGATACCGGCGAGAAAACAGCCCGGCCCGCGAGATGAAGTGAGAACGCTGCCTTCAGAGAACCTCCACCCCCCCCCCCCCCCAAGAACACACAGAGCTTCAAAGCCCACGGAGGAGGGCAAACTGCATCATGGGTAAAGACGGCGTCTGGGGAGTTGCGGAACACGGGGCGACACGCAGAGAGCTGACAAGGCACCGGCCCATAATCCCGTGCGGCTCTGGAGCGCGAGAGAGATTGAGCTGGTCCAGGAAACGCTCGACGCACTGTTAAAGTGCTCGTGTGACCGAGTCATCACAACTGTCCCTCTGTCCGTCCAGCACATGCTCACACACCTCTGGGAGCGGACGGACAGACAGACAGACAGACAGACAGACAGCTGTGTGCCCTGTAATGCCCACTTCCTCTTCATCAGACATTCCACCTCCCTCTCTCTCTCCCTCTATGCCTCTGTCTCTCTCTCACTCCCGCTCTCTCTCTCTCTCCCAGAGCTGAACCACTGGGGAGAAAGCAGCGATGTAAGCTTTGCACAAGTGGGGCAATCAAACAAATCAAATCCAGACAAACAAATTAATTAGGCTCAACAATCGCGAAGCTGCGGCATGCGAGCGCACTGAAGCTAATGTGCCGTGTGCATGGCAACAGGGCCTGACGGACTCCCTGGATATTCTCTACATGCCAAGATCATGCAGCGGGTAGGACCTACTGGGGCTGAAAGCCTTTAGACAGCCATCACCGCGGCAACACACACACACACACTACTCAATCTGTGCATTGCTGAGTGAGCATGTGTGTGTGTGTATGTCGTGTTATCGTCTTTGTGTGGTGGTGTGTGTGTCACGTGTTGGTGTGTGTGTTTATCTGTGGTGTAGTGTGTGTGTTATCTGTGCTGATGTGTGTCTCATGTGTGTGTGTTTCCGTGGTGTGTGTGTGTTTATCTGTGCGGGGTATGTGTGTGTGTGTGTGTTCATCTGTGCGTGTGGTGTGAGTGTGTGTTTCGTGCGTTGTGTGCTTGTTTATCTTGCTGTGTGGCTCTATCAGGTCCTGTGTGTGTTATCTGCGTTTGTCTCTTTGTCGTAGTTATCGCCCCTGTGTGTCAGTGTGTGTGTTTACGTGCGCTGTGTGTGTATGTTACCGTGCGGTGCATGTGAGCGAGTGGAGAAAGTGGAGGATATATCGCTCCTGTGTGTGATGAGAGAGGTCCATTCTGTGTTGGTTTTACTGTGCTCCTCACGTCTGGGACAAAAAACCACCTCTCCTCAGAATTCATCAACAGCACAATGCCATATTCCACCGTGCCTTCTGACCCTTCTTTCACTCCTAACATTTGAGACCCACCAGAGCTGCATTGTACCTACATCGTATGATGACTTTCTGGCGACTTTGGGAACTGATGGTAGCTAATCAACAGGAATGCTCTTTACCATCCAGTAGAGGACCCCCCAAAACATCCCCCAGGAACTACCACACACTACAACTCTTGACATGCTGGAGTACTCTCATTACTACAACCATCACACACTCATGTAACCTACACACCCTGCCACAGACATTGACCCTACCCTGCACAAGAAGTCTCCATCTACTACACCTGCACACAGCATTGTAAACCCTACCCTGCACTTCCAGGTATACTCTCTCTACCTACAGCTGCCCAGACAAAGATAGTGTAACCACTACAAAACCTCACCAGACCGGAATCCATGTGAACATCAAATGCCTCCTACCCAGTGTATCCCTTCTCCTCTTCGTCCAAACCCCCGAGCACGTAAGGCAAAAAAATTAGAACCCACTTCTTTCCTCCACACGACACCTGCTCCCCCCAAGGTGCTGATCCAGCACCAAAAACTGCACTGAAGCTGTGACGGAGGCATTGCCACTGCAAAGCCTCAGTCTGGCCTTCAGCAATGAGTCTGAAGAGTCCTCACGCGCTGACGGGTAACCATAAAAGTACCGCGGCAGAGGGGATGGGAGGGAAAAAAAGGAGGGAGTGACCCTTTCTCGGATCTGCACCAGCAGCAGAAAGACCAGGCCAGTCATCTGGAGGAGTTCAGCGCCTTTTGCCTCTTTACATCCAACCTGGCAGCGCGGAGTTCCGAAGCGGGGATCTGACTGGGTCCTTCCTGGTTCGATCTCCTAATCAAACCACTCAGGTCAACATTAATTACAGGTATTTACACAGCTCTTATCCAGAGCACACACAACTTCAACTTTTCTTACCATTTATACAGCATGTATACATGAAGAATCTTCATGACCTTGCGACACTCATGGCATGGCCTACACCATCGAACTACCTTCCAAAACCAGCTCTCTTACCCATTACAACACCTCCCCTTACACTGACTCTCAATCACCGTTAACTGGGTACATTGACTGGTTCACCTGCACAAAGACTGGGTAGAAGTTAATAAAAGGATAAAACTGTGCAAACATTAAGCCACAGTGCACATACTCTGCAGATTCTCCACAAAATCTCAGGAGGATTATGGACTGCAAACAGCTTCATAATAAGATTCTAATGTCAAATATCTGTTGACTCTACCCCTTAATTTAAATTCTTTTCCTTCAAGTATTAATTCAAATTGTTCATAAATATCAATTCATTTCAGCACATGCTGCTGTCTGCACTCTTAAAAGCCTCCAATTTCTCAATCACTCTCTGACTGTCGTTTCACAGCACCAGGGCGTGCATACATTGTTTGTTCGCTTCAAATACAGCCTGAAGTCTCGCTTCCAGCTTCTCGCATCTCAACTGAACACAGATAAAAGTACGAGGTTTCTATTGCAGGACTGACTCAATGAGTGAGTAGGCTGCATCATACACACTCGGCTCTGGTAGCAGATGCTCTTGTCCAGGACCCATGACCAAAAGCTGGGCTAACTGGGGTCATAGAGGTTCGTCCACCTGCTCAAGGCACGCAGTGTCTACCAGGAACTCCCTGATCCTTCTCCAACCATTCCACCTCACTATCATCTCCGCCCTGTCCGATGACTCAGTTTGAGTGCAGACATTACCCTCATGACACACCGAGCACAACGCGTGTTATTATTTTTGACAATACAAACAAAAAAAATCTAAGACAAAAAATTACTTTATGCCGCTCACTTTCTAGTCTCCAACCTGATTGGAAATTGTATTGATCCTAAACCTGAGCTTGATTCTCTACTGCCTGTTTGCTTGCAGAGGTGAGCACCATGGCTGAAGTGTTCTTTGTTCTCGGCTAGAAATAGCTTTACAAAATAAGTAATTGTACCTTACTGAACCCGTGTTCAGCAGTTGTCTACGATCATGAAAATGCACTTTTGTACGTCGCTTTGGATAAAAGCGTCTGCTAAATGAATGTAATGTAATGTACTGTGTGTGTGTTTATCCGTGCGTGTGTGTGTGTGTTTATCTGTGCGTGTGTGTGTGTGTGTGTGTGTGTGTGTTCATCTGTGCGTGTGTGTGTGTCTATGTGTGTGTGTTTATCTGTGCGTGTGTGTGTGTGTGTTTATCTGTGCGTGTGTGTGTGTGTTTATCTGTGCGTCTGTGTGTGTGTTTATCTGTGCATGTGTGTGTTTATCTGTGCGTGTGTGTGTCTATGTGTGTGTGTTTATCTGTGCG
Source organism: Anguilla rostrata (assembly GCF_018555375.3). NCBI lineage: Eukaryota > Metazoa > Chordata > Actinopteri > Anguilliformes > Anguillidae > Anguilla > Anguilla rostrata. Next base: position 32,392,629 of record NC_057947.1, on the reverse strand, counting down.
TGTGTGTGTCTATGTGTGTGTGTTTATCTGTGCGTGTGTGTGTGTATGTGTTTACCTGTGCGTGTGTGCATGTGAGCGAGTGTGAGTATTGTGTGCGTATGTGTGTGTTTATCTGCGTGTGTGTGTGAGAGAGAGTAGTGTGTGCGCATTCTGGTGTTTTGTGTGTGTGTGTAACTGTGGCTGTTTCCTCTTGGGGATGCCACAAATATAAACCACCTCTCCTCTGTGAATTACATCCAACAATGGCAACCAATGCACATGATTTCACTTTCTTTTTTTGTGCCTTCTGACTTCTTTCATACTGTAAAGCATTGAGACCCGACAGAGCTGCATTGTACTGCGGTGAAAATAAAGAGTGATGTGACGTGTTCATGGCAGAAACTTGGGCAAACTGATGGATAAAAAGCTAAATGCAAAGCAGGTAATGATGCATTTTATTACACAATTCACTCAAAGTAGTATGGAACCCCTTCCTAAAACGCAAATCCCTTGCATCATCCCCACAAAGAGGGATACTACACATCTACTACAACTCTACTGACAGACAGGGATACTACTCATCTACTACAAACCTGCACACAGACAGGGATAGTGTATACCTACTACAACCCTGCACACAGACAGGGATAGTGTATACCTACTACAACCCTGAACACAGACAGGGAAATTACATGTTGAACATCAAAGATGGCCTCCATAACGCCCAGTGTATTTCCCATGATGCTCCTGGCTTCATCCCAAACTGACGGCCAATCAGGTAAGGCTAAAAGTATCCTGGAGCCAATCGGCACACTGGTTTCTTTCTCCCCCGCCCCCCCGCCCCCACCCCAAAAAGAGGTGCTGACTCAGGAGAAAACGGGGGGACGACACACCGAAATCCCTCAAAAGTCTGGCGACTTCAGCAAAAGAGCGCGTGAAGAGGCCTCACACGGCTGGGGGGGGAGGGGGTAACGGCAAGAGAGCAGGTACACGGGGAGGAGGAGGAGGAGGAGGAGGAGAAGAAAAAAGGAGGGAAGTGAACAGCTCATTTAACTGCGGATCTGCAACCGGCAGCAGAAAGCCAGGCGCACGTCTCATCTGGCGCCGAGTTCAGGCGCATTTAAATATGCCCTCTTCAGCACATCCAACGCCCGAAACCAGCAGAACGACACGCCCCGCCGCGGAGTTCCACAGGAAGTCGGGAAAAAGATCTGCACAGGAATGGGTGCACTTAAAGGCCTGGCCTTCAGATCTCCTAAAATCAAAGCCACTCAGGTCAACATTACATTACAGGCATTTAGCAGACGCTCTTATCCAGAGCGACTTACACAACTTTTTACAAAGCATTTTACATTGTATCCATTTATACAGCTGGATGTATACTGAAGCAATGCAGGTTAAGTACCTTGCCCAAGGGTACAATGGCAGTGTCCTACCCGGGAATCGAACCTGTGACCTGTTCCAAGACCAGCTCCTTACCCATTATACTAACACTGCCTCCCTACACTTACACTTACTCCACATACACCTGTTAACTGGGTACATTAGACTGGTTACACCACTGACACACAAATAATTCAGTCGGTAGAAAGTTAATAAAAGGATAAAAACTGTTGCATTAAATTTACAGCTCACAGTGCACATTACTCTGCAGAATCTCCACAAAATGCTTTGTTCAGGGAAAGGACTTATGGGGACGTGCAAACAGGCTTCATAATAAAGATTCTATAATGTCAAATATCTGTTTCTGACTGCGCGCAACCCTCTTAATTTAAGATGTTCTTTTTTTTCTTCAAGTTTATTAATTCAAATTGTTTCATAAATATTCATTATCTTCATCCTTGACAGCACATGCTGAGTGTTCTGCATCTTTAAAAAGCAGTCATTTTCTAATTCTCTCTGATCCTTGTTGTTTGCACAGCACCAGAGAAGACTGATTGCATATCATTGTTTTTTGTTCGGCTTCAATAGTACTAGTAACAATGTGAAGTTCTCTACGGCTTCCCAGCGTTCTCAGCATCTCAGACTGATAACACACAGAAATAAAATACCGGAGGTTTGTTATCAGTTTGTTATCAATGAGTGAAGGTGAGAGACATTTGATTCATTACATTACATTACAGGCATTTAGCAGATTGCTCTTATCCGGAGCGACTTACATTGTATCCAATTATACAGCTGGATATATACTGGGGCAATGCAGGTTAAGTACCTTGCTCAAGGGTACAACGGCAGTGTCCTACCCAGGAATCGAAACCTATGACCTTTCGGTTACAAGCCCAGTTCCTTACCCACTATACAATACTGCCGCCCCTGTACACAGATGAACTCAGTTATAGAGATGATGGCAAGACAGTTACCCTCATGACACACCGAGTCACCAACTTGCCAGTGTCTTCTCCAGGTTATTTTTTTCTCGTACACGAGAGCCACAATCAACAACGAAATGCTTAGCCGATCACAAAATTATTGATTCTCAATGGCCAGCTCACTTCTCCAGTCTCAAACCTGATTGGAAATGTATGATACGAAATGAGTTGAACATTCTCCTACGCGGACACCTGTTTCCCTTCAGAACGGGGCACAAAATGGCTGAAACGAGAATACACATTGTACGACGGAGATAAAAGAATGGAAAGCGTCTTTCTTCCCCTCTTCAGCCTCCGCCGACAAGACCCTTATCGGGAAGGGGTTTAAGACGGCGTTATCTGGCGAGGCAAGAACCGGCAATACAGCCGAATCGGTTCCCCTTATGGGCCCGCACTTTAAAATAAGCTGTGGGAGTGCGGTACCGCACTAAAACCCTAAAGCGCCGGAATCTTCCGAGATTAGAACAGAGGACACACGCGCGCACACACACACGCGCGCGCACACACGCACACAGGCTTTGTGTCAGGAATCTCTGATGACTTCATCTAGCCTACGTGCTGTGTGTGAAGCCGTTGCAACAGTCAGGCGCTGATTCGACCAGAAAAATAAAACAAAAAGGGGAGGGGGGGGGGCGAAAAAAAAAACATGTTTCTGATCATTCCCAGAATGCACAGCATGTGGCAGAACCCCCCCGAATGCATTACTGGTGCATGATGGGATGTGTTACCAGCGGGCTACAAATAAATCTTTTTATTTTTTTATTCACATTTTTGTTTCCAATTACACTCTTCCTGGGGAGGATGAGGTGTGATAAGGTGTCTCTGAAAATTACATAATCATATCAGAAACGGTAAAAAGAAATTTGAAAAGTCCCACCACCAATCAATCACACTGCTTAACTGCAATTTCCTTTTTGTCAACTCATTTAAGGGGCTTATAAAATGGTCACAGAGTGGGCAAGAAGACAGGACTGTCCTACCCTGGAAATGTAAGCAAATGTTTAAAGAGAAATGCATCACCTTGAAAAAAACAGGATGACTCCTTACAGAGATGTATACTTGCATAAATTTAGCAACAAACACACAGTCACACTGGAAAGACTGCATGACTCACACTCTTCAGCAGGGTTTTATGGGACCTTGGTATTGTTTGTCTTTCTAAGCAGTGAGAGAGAACTGAGCAAAGCACATTAAGGTCATTCTTTATGGCCAAAATAAGCCGTGCAGTGAATTGCCATGACAGGTTTGTATCGCCAAAAAATATCATCACAGCACCAAAAAAAAAAAAGAAAAACACAGAGGTTCATGGGATACCTCCCATTTGTTATTCCAGCGATTAGCATAACTTGTTTTATCTTCAAACTGAAAAAAGGGATATAGATACTTAAATAATAAAAGACTCTAATGAATTCTATGGGACGGCACAAGAAGAAAGGCAGGATCTGTCGTTCCCTCAGAGTCGCTGGTATCCTATTTATACCGTCTCTTCAACAGGGCAAGTCTCCTCTTACCTGGAAGTAAGTGGGGGCGACATAGCTCAGGAGGTAAGATCGATTGTCTGGCAGTCGGAGGGTTGTCGGTTCAAACCCCGCCCTGGGCATGTCAAAGTGTCCTTGAGCAAGACACCTAACCCCTAACCCCTAACTGCTCTGGCGAATGAGAGGCATCAATTGTAAAGCGCTTTGGATAAAATCGCTATATAAATGCAGTCCATTTACCATTTAGGTACAACGATATGCAAACAAATTATTTAAATGTTGGAAACGCGAAATGAAATGTTTTCCTGGCACAAATACAGGATCATCAGCAACAATGTTTGACAATACAGTTCGCCAGCGTGCACTCTAACCTTTCAACAACAATGTCCACCTTCATCAATGGCTAACAATAACTGCCCAGCTTTAAAGCCAAACACCAGTTAATAACATGTGACCATTAAAATATTCGCATATCATATTCCCCGTTCACATGGTCCACAGATTGGAATCTCTGCGCTACGGCCACACACCTCCACACGACAGGTATTTCAGAGTTTCCTCAAACAACAACGATCAACACTTTAATGACCAAAAAAAAAAAAAAAACCCCAAAAGAAAGAGGAAAAAAAAAAGAAGAAAAGCGGACTAACTCAGGAACAGGCAACTGCTCATTAATTTATACAAAGCCAACACTGCATTCTGAGGGTGGTGGCGGGTTGGGGGGTGTGGGGGGGGGGGGGGAGTCATTTACATACATTATAATTATATCTCATTGTGTGTGGATGCGCACATCCCCCTCGTGCTAATTCCAGCAGATTAATTGCACTCTCGCAGTGAATAATTCTGCTCGTTTATCATAGTTATGGATCTTGATACGTAAACAATGCGTGGCATCTCCGAGAGGCCGGCATTAGAGCCCGATCAGAAAAGGGGGCTGCCACTGGCACAATAAAAGCCCGCAGAGCGTCTGCTTTCGTAACCGGCGAGCCGTGGCCATCGCGAGCCAGGAAAAAATTATTTTCGGTGAACAGATGATAAAGACGAGAAGCCGCGACGGTGAGAAGCGGAAAAAGAAAAGCTTCTTCGCGTGTTCTTTGGATCCCGAGACGCTGGCTGGCTGGCTGGCTCGCCCGCCCGAGTTGCGATGGCGGCGGTTAGCGAACGCACGTGCAAGTGCGTCACGAAAATCACCGGACTCATCCGTCATCGCCAGAGAAGCGGCACAACTAATGAAGTTCAATGAAATTACCCTAATTAAGGCTGCTAATTGACCGTTATTGTTGTAAAGCTCGCGCCGCGCAGAGCAATTTTCAACGCAGTTTCTGAATATGTCTTTAACAGATGGGACAGAGCATTTGTCACCTCCACCTCCACCTCCTTTGGCAGTCTGACAGTTTCGTGGTCGTCAGTAAAACCGTTTCCTAACGGCTTGGCTTGGGCGGTGGGAGTTAAGCACCCGCCATTGCGTTACAATACATTTTATTTGGCAGATGCTTTTATCCAAAGCGACGCACAGTAAGTGCATAGCGAAGGTCGTTGGAGCAACTACAAAACACAGGTCCGATAAGGTACAATACTCATTATGTAACAGCTATTCATAGCCATGAGCACATTAAGTCCAGTTCACACAGTAAGCATAGTTTAGCGTTAAGTCAAACTTGAAGGCACGAAAACAAGCTACAACGATCAAGTTAACGATACCAGTGCTGGATGGAGAGGTACATGTAACATGAAAGCGCTACAGGAACAAAGTGGAAGGTTATGAGTGATAAGTAGAGATGCGTCTTCAGACCACGGTGGAAGATGGGCAATGACTGAATGGTTCGTAGAGGGACAGGGAGTTCGTTCCACCACTGGGGAGCTAGGGTGGAGAAGCTTGTTGTGGTAGGGTGAGCGAGAACCATTCAACACAAGTGGCATGGGGGTGCAAGGCGCCCTGCTGCTGCAGAGTGGAGTGGTCGAGCTGGTGTGTAAGATTGGATTGTGTTGTGTAAGCAGGCGGGGGGCTGTCTCGTTGGCTGCAGTGCGGGCGAGGGTCAGGACTTTGAACCAGTCCACCACCCCGCCCACCCATCCGAGGACTGCCACTCTAGTGGTCTTTTGTGTTAAAGTGATACCTGATTGGCTGACAGACTGATGTTGGTCATTAAAACCCACACCCTGAGCTGGGCAGAGGAAGATGAGCCCCCCCCCTTTTTGAGCCTGGTTCCTCCCACAGTTTCTTCCTGTTTCACCCGGGGAGTTTTACCATGCCACTGTGGCCTTCGGTGTGCTGTTGTGGGTGATTAGGTTAGGGTCCGAGGTAACGTATATAATGGCAAAGGCAGTTTGAAAAATACACTGTACAAATAAATTTTAAGAAAAATTTACAGAACCATTGCCTTTCAGAACTCTAAAGACTCTCCGTTAATCTTTAAAGTATTTGAATCATTGGATTTGTCGCTTACATTATCATTGCACCCCCGCCAGACCAATAGCGTCACTGCTGTGCTGCAGTCCCAGAACAAGCGAATACAACTTCAAATTATAATACTAAAGAACAGTGGGAGTCGGATCCACATCCGGAAGCCAGGCCCCCAGTAGTACATAATAATAATAAATGGAATATGGGCCGCTTTGTGTGGCTGACGCTTTGTTTTTTTGCCGTTGCGGCGCTGTAAAATGGCACGTTATAAAGACGGAAGAGGGCAGAACAGGAAACGATGAATTGACCGTTCTGTAAGCGGTCACAGCAGTGAAGGAGGGAGGGAGGGAGTTTAACACAAAGCAGACGGACGACACAGCTCCTTCCTTCGTAAACACATTTGTAAGCGGTCTGCCATATTAGCTTCTGTATTTCGCTTAATTGATATTTATCCTTAATTAATTACCTAGCTAGATCATTCATAAAGGCAGCCAGGCACACATAAAGGCTCAAGCAAGTATGGATCGTTAGGCATCCCAACAGTGGCGCTTGCAGGATTCTCTCTCGCGGTATGTAGATACGATAGTTAACGTAATATCGTTCGCACTAAAAGAGTTTGCGGCTAAATGAAGAAGCCTGGGTCCTTTGGTGTCACATTCAGTGGCGTTTTTGTGGCTAGCGAAAGTTCCCCACTACACCACCAAGCTAAGTGAAAGCCATCCCTACATGCCACTCCCTAACTTTTCTGGGAGAGCGGCAAGTAGATAAACACACAAGCTAGACTAAGTAACGGTGCCTAGGAAAACAAAGCAATGAAATTGTAATAGTACTCCAGCTAGCGCACCAGGAGACACAGGTGTCTTGTGACAACTGGCAAGTTGCTAGTTTAAAATGCGAGCGATGGCACACTACACGGCCAGAAGTATGTGGATGCCTGAGATGCAACGTCTCATCCAAAATTATGGTCATTAATATGGAGTTTTAACCCTTTGCAACTATTACTATTGCTTTAATGGTTTATTTTTCAAGGACAATGCACAATTACACAGCAGCTTGAACATCACGTTACTTTCAGCCAACATATGCAATGCGTTTCTCCAACTACGGATATTGGTCCGTACTCCAACTAGTAGTTGTATCCGGAAAAAACACATTATCCATCCCGGACAGTGAGAAAATCCTACTGTCCAGTTCACTCCTTAAAAAAAAAAAAAAAGACAAAATAATAAATCAATACTTAAGGTTTATATCCAGCTGAAACTTAAAAAAAGCCTTCCAGCTTGCAAAATAATTTGCACTCTGGAGTTTCTTTCTTCTTTTCTTTCCCCTCTTTGTGGTGCTGTAAATATACAAATGACGACTCCGCATCTCCAAGACAACGGTATCAGTGATGACGACACCGCCGGTTTGCTTATGAACTTGATGCAACAGCATTAAAGGGAAACCTCACACCACAGCAACGGGAAATTTATTCCGATTAAACCAAACCTCTTTTACACCCTGATACAGCCTTGAGTCACGAAATTAGCTAAATTGAGTCAGACACGCCTTAATTCACCAGAAGCTTGCGTTACCACCAGTTTTACTGCTGGAACCTGGCTAAAAAATAGGACGTTTAGCATCTGAGGTGTCAACGCAAAATTAATGGATTTAATTTCATCGACTCTCAGAACTTTTGTTCCAGGGTTTTTGGGATTTGTTTTTTTTTCCTGAAACAGGTTTGATGAATACCCAAGTCTTTTACTGCATGGAGCTCAAGGGCCTTTCGCTTAGCAGAGTGCGCGGATGCAGGCCAGGCGTAATCTGATGAGGATGATCATCGTTCATGAGAGTCCACACCTCCCCCCCCCCCGCTTTCCCCCACACCGCACTGAGCTACGCTATAAACTGCCCACTTCAGCATCTTAGCCTGTGTCTAAACCCGAGTACATTTTGACAAATTAATAAAAAATATCTGCAAAGCAAACACGTGCAACGCGAAGACAAGAATCGGGGTAAACACTACGAGAGAGCGAGAGATACCGTTTTTTCTGCAGCTACCAGAGGGCAATGCGTCCCGCAGCTTTTAATAACCATTTTATGTATTTAACCTTATTTGTTTTATCGAAACTGTGATTGGGTTTTAATTAATGATTTTTAATTACACACAAAAAAAGCATTCGTACCTGTTCCATCTCATGAAAGCGTATGCATAAACATGCAATGCACCGGTGGCAACAACCCTGCCTCAAACAGGCAACGCTGGAGCTCCCGATTAATTATTCTTTTGAAGGAGAGCAAAATATTGAAAACCAGGGTTATTCTTAAGGTACACCTGGCTACTTACGGTACATATATCATTTGAATAAAAAGCAAACACCGCCAACCTTTACAAATGAGGTCGCGGTCCGCGCATTTAAGCAACCTGGAAATAAATATATTCAACACTGAACACAGACCCGCAGGAAACTCATTAAGCGAGTGTGGAGGGTGGCCAGGAAGGCCAGGGCAGCTTCAAGCACAGGAGGTTCAAAGGGAAGAAGCCAGAGAACAGAGTCTGTGAACTGCCCCTGTGATCTGCCCCTGCCCCTGTGAACTGCCCCAGTGAACTGAACTGCCCCTGTGATCTGCCCCTGCCCCTGTGAACTGAACTGCCCCTGTGATCTGCCCCTGCGAACTGAACTGCCCCTGTGATCTGCCCCTGCCCCTGTGAACTGAACTGCCCCTGTGATCTGCCCCTGCCCCTGTGAACTGAACTGCCCCTGTGATCTGCCCCTGTGAACTGCCCCTGTGAACTGAACTGCCCCTGTGATCTGCCCCAGTGAACTGCCCCTGTGATCTGCCCCTGCCCCTGTGATCTGCCCCAGTGAACTGAACTGCCCCTGTGATCTGCCCCTGCCCCTGTGAACAGCCCTAGTCACTCATGGCAAATGAGCAGAAGCCCCTGCCCTGCTTTAATAAGGCACTAAGAAGCAGAGGGAGCTCAAATAGGTACCGGGGGGAATAAGAGAGGTGGGTTGAGACAGGGCGGTGTTGAGGCAGGATGGGGTTTGGTCAGGGCAGTGTTGGGTCAGGGGGGTGTTAAGGCAGGATGGTGTTGGGTCAGGGGGGTGTTGAGGCTGGATGGTGTTCAGGCAGGATGGGGTTTGGTCAGGGCGGTGTTGGGTCAGGACAGTGTAGAGGCAGGATGGTGTTGGGTCAGGGGGGTTTTAAGGCAGGATGGTGTTGGGTCAGGGGGGTGTTGAGGCTGGATGGTGTTCAGGCAGGATGGGGTTTGGTCAGGGCGGTGTTGGGTCAGGGGGGTGTTGAGGCAGGATGGTGTTGGGTCAGGGAGGTGTTGGGGCAGAACAGTGTTGGGTCAGGGGGGTGTTGGGCCAGGGCAGTGTTGGGGCAGAACAGTGTTGGGTCAGGCAGGGTCAGAACAGGACAATGCTGGAGCAGGGGTTTCGTCTTTAAGAGTTGTCTTTTACACATTGGATAGGAATGAAAAATTGCTTGCATCTGAACACAGAGCGACTGAACTGTCACCGCAGGTTCAAGTCCTATCTACCACGGCATAGGCTTGCTCACTGAACACACTGACAGGGACAGCAGCGTAGATGAAGTTACTGCAATGTTTAACGGCTTATCTATGGAAAAAAGGGGGAGTGACACGGGTCAGTGGTGAAAATGGCTGCCTGGAGCCTGACGGTATGACTAGCTATCAGCGGTTAATAGATCCTATGGATTTAAAAACACCCCCCAGTGTGCTGAGGCATCCCATTATCACAGGGCTAAGGGGCGCGGAAATGCTTGTAGGCCTCAGGGTTCAACCGTTTGCCATCAGTTAGCGAGTACATCATCAGCGGGGACCGCAGGGACATCCAGCCCCCCCAGACCCCCCCCCCCTCCCCCCGGCCCAATCATTACAGCAAGGCTACGGCCCTGGCCACAACACTGACCCCGGCAATGGAAGGAGCCCCCCAGCCCCCCTCCGGGCCCGTGCTCTGGACCAGCCCCGTGGGGGGGAAAGAGGCATTTTGTGTACATCCGTAGCAGGAGCTGTACGGACGGGTTGCCAGACAGCTCTCCCGCTCCCCACAGCCCATTTTGTGAGATGTCGAGTTGCTGCTACACACTGGTGATGGATGGCTACGCAGAAACCCCCCCCCCAAAAAAAAAAGCGCGCACAGAAAGAGCGTCGTCGCGGCGACTCGACTCGGTCCGAGTCTCACTGCCTCACGGCCCACGTGCTGACCCCCCCCCCCCAAATACCCGCGCACCCCCCCACCACCCCCCCACGTGGGAAAACTGAAGAAGCGGTGCTGTACCGCGCGCGGGGAAAACCTGCTGCAACAGCAGATCTGTCGCTCGCTCTCCCTCTCCCCAAGTATAGACGTTATTCACACTGCGCTTGTTTATTAAAAGGCCCGGGGGGGGTGGGGTGGGGTGGGGGGGGGGTTCAAATGAGTCCCGGCGCTGTTGTCTAGGAAACAGAACTTTGACAGCGCGTGTGGAGAAAGGCCTGCGACGGAGCTTCATTAATCTTTTTTTTTTTCCGGGAGGACTCAAAAGATCTGGCGGGCAGATAAAAATCGCGGGGAGTAAAATTCTGCCCCTGTTATTACGCTGAAGAGCAAGCTGGACCGTTGGACCACACACACACACACAAAAGAAAAAAAGAAAATAAAAAAAGATCAATACTTCAAGCCATTAATTGTTTTTTGACCTACAGTATGTGTCCAGTTTTAAAGCAGCTGAAGCGCAGAGCTCTCTGAGTAGGAGCCATTTTGGAAAAACAAACTTAAAGAAGAAGTATTTCGTGGCGCTGCAAGATCTTCCGAGGGTCACGGACCGTCCGAAGGCTGACTCGTGAATTCTTCACGGCCAACCAAGCACTTTCTGTGGGGTTGGGGCTCTGTGCTTTGCCCCCCCCCCCCCCCATTAAAGGCTTGTAGCGCTGAAGGCCACAGGCCTGTGTGCCTCTCATCCAGCCTGAGCAACCACTCAAATCACAAAGCCGGTTCAGCAGCTGTCTCCTGTTGAGGTTTAAAGCACGCCGCGATCGGGCCTGAGCCGACCGTTCGGACGAGCTGGAGTGTGACGACGCGCGCCTTGTTTCGCCCCCTTTTAAATCTTATTTAGGGGCCCCCTTATGCTGGGGGGCCGCGGCGAAATAATGTGAGGACCTTTTAATTGAAGTAATGTGACGCCGTCTCTCTGCCAGCGGAGCAGCTGTGATTTAATAACGTTAACCGCGGGACGGGCGTGATGCAAGAAAGAGCGGTTTTAACGGCTGGCGCTGCTCGGAAAGGAACCCGGAACCACGCATGGAGAGAGAGAGGGAGGGAGGGAGGGAGGGAGGGAGGGAGGCCGTAAACGAAGGTAAGAGAGAGAGGGAGAGAGAAAAAGAGAAATAAAGAGACAGAGAGAGAGAGAGAGAGAGAGAGAATGGTCATGTGTTCCTATGCTGTTCCAAAATGCGTTGGTGACATTGAATAACGCCTTCCACTTTAACACGACCCATTTGAATTAGTAAGAAAAACAACGGGGGGAAAAAAGAGGTTTTTACCAAAACATTAACCGGTTATTTATTTTGCTAATATGTTACAGACCACGCAGTGAAACCCAAGAATAGAAAAACGATCTGAAAGGAGCGAAAGAGGAAGTGAGGGAGAAGGTAAGAAACAGAAACAAAGGACAGGAAATTAGAAAAAGGAGAGAACTGAAATGAAATATTAAGAGAAAGAGAGAGAGAGAGAGAGAAAGAGAGAGGAGGGGGGGGGAGACAAAGCGTTAGAAAGAGATAGGAGCATTGGCCTGAAATTTCACAAGCAAGTCCCCGCAAACATCACGGCAGCACCTGACAATGTTAAGGTGTCCCCCACGTTTACCCTCGTAGGCTGAAGACGCAGATATTCAAACTGTGGGGAGGGGGAGTGGGAAGTGGGGGGGGGGGGGGTGTTCTGAGCGGCACTTTAATTAATGAGGACACCGAACGGGTGGGCTAATGCACTCCGCGTTAGCGCTGACAGGAGGAAGATTACTCCCTCGCGCTGCGGGGCCCCTGAGCTGTGCCACGAACACCAGCGCCCGAAAAGGTCACGCCGCGCGCGGAAACAATGCCAACATGGCCGCCCCTGCCTCTAAACGGGCCCCTGACAACGCGGGCTGCGCCCCGCGGCCGCGGACGGAAAAAAGAAAGAAAGAGAAAAAGAAAGAGAAAAAGGAAAGGAAAGGCTAACGCGAAAGACGAAGGAGCGGAAGAGGCGGCCGTCCTCCGGGCTGCCAGGGGTTGCCTAGCGATGCGGGCATCCACGTAACGAGACCTCCTCCAATCCGTTACCATGGTAAAGCACCCGGCGCGAGCGTCGGGCTAGCCTTGGGCTGAGCGCGTGCGGAGGCTCCTTTCAATGGGGCTGCGGTGTGGAGTTCAGAGCGCAAAAATCATCTGAATGCCTGGATGGATATTTGGGGAATAACGAAAGGGGGGGGTCAGAGCCTTGTGTTCGTTGCGCTGAACTGCAAGGTAGGAACAGGAGAGGAACAGACCTGGATAAAGGGATAAAGACACACATTTCACCCCTTGTGGAGTTTTTGAACTACAATTTTCTGTGAGTTGAAATGGCTGTGGATGGCGATGGCTCTTAGGCCTGAAGAACACTTTTAAGCGCACATTTAAAAAAAATCACCATGTGATCAATCAATGGAAGAATGCATTGTACTGCGTGATGGAGAGGCGGTAAACACTTGTAAATACACTTTCCTATAAATACATATACACACAAACTCCGCTCTACACTCCAAACCGTAACCGTGGTGACATACCTCATTGGACAAGAATAAAGCAATGATGACTTAACATGTTCGTGGCTATGAATAACTGTACAAAACGAGTATTGTACCTTATTGAACCTGAGTTTTGTACATGTTCCAATGACCTTTGGTATGCACTTATCTCTTTTGCCTGTCAAAAAAAATGTAATTTAATGTAATGTTATGATGAGTATGGGCCCCAAAACAATGTACAGGCCTGTAAATATACAGAAGACTCTTAAAACTACGGGTCAGACCCAGTGTGATCTGTGCAAGACCAGAAACACAGGGGGTTCTGCAGAAGAAGGAAGCAGGGCCTCAACCTCCACCCGGCCTCTACACATCAGTCTTCCCTCCCGACGTCTCCCTGCTTTTATGCTGTGTGTGTGAGTGGAATGGGACTCTGGTACAGCAGAAACGCTGCTTTCTTGTTGACTTGATAGAGGAGCAGCACACGCAGTACAAGCGCCTCGTTGGGTCCCTGCGAAGACCGACTCTTTCAGACAAAACAGCAAAAAGGGGAAAAAAATGAGGGGGTGGGGGAGCGGAGGGGGGAAACTAGGTCACTTTAATGTTCGCTTCCAATACGTGAACGAGCTATTTATCCCGAGGAACGCCCGCCAACCCTCACACGCCGAAAATACATAAATCAAACGCATGAGGCACCGACAACCTTTGCCGCACCCAGGGCTGTTCTGTGAAGATGTAAAAACAACGGGGAAAGCCTTTGGTTGTCCTGTGCATTTATTTCCCTGTAAGAGTAAGCATCTAAACATTTTCACAGGAATCATATTTTCTCACTAGCTAACCTTTTTTTTTTTTTCAGAAAACAAATTCATTATGAGCTCCGAATAAGATTTACGCGTGAAAACAAAAATTGATATGTTGATGGATTCGTGTGCGATTATTTATTTCAGTCAGGACGAGCTCAGAGTGTTTCGGGCTCCTCTGTCAGCACACGGTCTGGACGGGCCGTCTGCATGTGATCTCAGATGCTCTCGCTGGAAACGAATCTGCCCAGGCTGAGTACCCTCTGCTACCCTGATTTACAATGCTCCAAACCCAACATGGGACAGGTCCCGATTTATGCCCTCCATACCAAACACGGGACGGGCACCCTAACTTACACCCTCCATACCCAACACGGGACGGCACCCAGATTTACACCCTCCACACCCAACACGGGACAGCCATCCCCAATTTACACCCTCCATACCCAACACGGGACGGTACCCAGATTTACACCCTCCACACCCAACACGGGACAGCCATCCCGGATGTACACCCTTCATCCCGGATAGCCCGATCCCCTCTAGGGTATGGAGGTTACATCAGCATGGGCTGTCCCTGTTTGTCATGGAAGGGAAGACTGATTTACCCTCTGGGCACGATTTACACCCTCCATACTCCACACGGGCGCCCTGGTTTTTCGGTTCTGGGAGTCACCGCGCAAGCCGCCCCAGGGAGAGCGAGCGCCGAGTTCAGCGGCAGCGATAATTGGTCGCTACGGGCAACCGAAGTCAGGCACCGGGCTTCAGAAGGAAGGAATCCATTTTGTCTGGGATATTATGTAAAAAGGCATTAAGGAGGCGGGTGCCGTGCGCATTTTTAATCGCGTGTGGAGGCCCCAGGAAGCCGCCGGGAGAAAATCAATATTATGCACATGAGGCAGCGGAGATCATCCGTTTATCACACCTCGTCCTGCTCGAGGAACTTCCCATAAAAAAACTGGACCAACAACAGTTTCACATGATATACCATGAAATTACCCTCAATTGGATAATGCTTAATTACACCATGGAACAAAATAATCATTCATCAATGCCTTTTTTTGCTGAGGGGTAGAGGAGGGAGGGGTTTTTTTGTAAATACGTGTTCCAACGAGACCATTTTGCGGTGTTATACTTCACAAAAGCGATTGTCGGCAGCTGTTTTTTTCCCTTGATTGTACCGTGTGGAAGCCAGTGGTCCACATGACCTCATATTCACCTTCCAGGCGACTGGTTAACCCAAATGCATTTTGTTTGCCGATGCGAACAAGTGGAATCTTCTACGGTGGCACAGGTTATCATTGCAGTGGTGAAACGCGTGACTTTGGTTCAGGCTGCAGTGGGTGCTCCAAGCAGACCGTCATCAAAAGCACAGCCAAAGACAACCATCATACAGCAAATCATCCCAGATTTCCTACAAGCAGTCGAATGCCTCGCACCTGACAGGTGCTCGACTCCAGTTCCCTGCCCCACAGTGAATGTGGAAATGTCATTAAAGTTGGACCTTAAGTTTTCTTCTTAAAAATAAGCTCCTGTCAAAAAACTGACATTTAAATTAGCCAACAATCAAAGTAGTGACAATCGGGATCATGTTAGAACATCATGTTAGAACATTCAGCACATTCAATTTTTTATACATCATCCCTCTAAATGATGGATCTCATTTTCAGTGCTCATCTCCAAGAACAGCTTCGCAGAGCCGAGACGTTGACAACGAATGGTGAATTCTCTAGCCAGGACCACCACACCTACTACAACACGTGCGTCAGAAGAGAAAAAACTGTATCACATAAGTGGAGCCTTGTACCTTGTCTCACTTAGAAGCAATAGGACGGTGTCTCACTTCAAAACAAATTTAGCATGTTTCACTCATTTTAACCTTCAACGGGTATTCGGCAGACAATGGGAGAGACATACTGTAACTACCATACTGTGACTCTCTGTGGTCACTAAAGATCCCATGACACTTATCGCTAAGAGTAGGGGGTTCCCCGGTGTCCTGGCCAAATCCCAGATCTGGCTCTCGCAAACTTGCCACTAAAAATCATCCCCAGACTTAATTGGCTAAATAAATGTTCTCTCCCTCTCCACCTTCGCTAATGTGTGGTGAGCGTTCTGGCGCAAATTGGCTGCCGTGCATCACCCAGGTGGGTGCTACACATTGGTGGTGGGTGAGGTGAGTTCCCCTTCACTGTAAAGCACTTTGAGCATTTGGAAAAGTGCTATATAAATGTAATTAATAATAATAATACCAGAACCTAGCCAGGTGTACATTAGATGCTATTCTGAACCGGGACAACATGGCAGCCCTTCTAGGACGCAGGCTTAAGATCCTCATTTCGCCTTCCGCGCCGCTCGTCTCCCCCGACTGTCCTCAACAAGATCGGCAAATCCCGCCCCCGCCCCTCCTGCCACAAAAAAAAGAAAAGGACCCACCAGACAAAACAGCACATTCCTTCGGTGGACCAATCTGCCATTCTCTTTAACGTGAGCCTCAAAAATCTGGATATTCTTCAGATTGCATTGTGTTTTAACCCTCGACTAGTACGGCGCACCATCTGCGTTCTACGTTTACACTGAGCACGAAAGCGAACTTATCCACCGACGCAATATCCGTGGTGGAGTTTCATAATGACACGACTCCAGCTGTAATTACAGCGACAGGAGCAAGTTGCTGTTTTACCGAGCTCGCTAATAATGGTGGACTGGAAAAGTGGCCTTGGCAGCTACGTGCGCATAGGAAACGAGCTATTTACAGCACTGCCCCACTCAACAGGATCAATCAGGTAGCAGTCTGCCTTGTTTATACCAATGCGGAACACACCGCCAAACCAAAAAAAGAAAGAAAAAAAAACATACGAGCTAAAAACTAAAAACTAAATCCAACCGAAAAACATGCAAGGTGATCAAACAGAACCTGTTTAAGCAGAGAGAAGAGACGACCACAAAGGAGAAGACTCCTGAAACCCCCAAAAAAAAAAACCTGTCTAACTAGTGCTCTTGAGACAAAGAAAAACAACATCACAGCACAGTGCGCACATCAAAGCAACTTTGATCAAACCCAAACTTTCAAATCATACCGGAACCTGGGCACCCTCAAGACAATGACTGGAGGCCTGGAGTGATTGGGGTGGGGTGGGGGGGGGAAGGGGAGGGGGGGGGGGGGATGACCTGGCCTCGGATTGGAACAGAGACAGGATTTTTCTTAAAAAAAAAAAAAAAAAAGAAATTAAAAAAAATTCTGATGAAATGCACTTCGGTCTCTTCTCCTGTGGACTCTAGATTCCAAAACAACAGCTGCAGCAGATCCAGACTCGCAGTTCACTGCAGACCGCAGGGCTTCTGTCTCACAGTCTTTCTCTGAGTCATGCAGGGGAGAGGAACCCTTGGGAACTCCCCCTCAGGGACAACTTCTGAGGGTAACATCAAACCAGTGTTTTATGTGATTTTAAATTAAAAAAACATTTTTTAAACAGCAGCTGGGAAAACTCATATGTCTACAGATGTCTACAGATCTCAATGCGAAAAAACTGGGGGGGGGGGGTGGGAATCAAGACTGTAGAGACTCTCTTCTGTTGATAATTGAAATATTTAATACTTTTGCAGAAAAAAAAAAGTAAATAAATATCCCTGAATATCAACATCTCACTTTATGTACTGAGGCAGGGATGGATGAAAAAAGATGGTCCACAATTTAAAGAGCAACATATCACGCCCATGCTGACCCCAGACACAGCCCCTGTGAGCTGGGAGATCGTTCTTATCAAGGGAACACAGGCCATCAGTCACGATGCTGAAGTGTCCGTTTCATTATGAATCCACAGCCCTGCTGGATTCTTCAAATCTGTCACTAATGATGACAGATGAAGAGAAGAGTAAGGCCAGCTTGCCCTTTTCCCACTCCCTCTCACTCCCTGTCTCTCTTTCCCTCCCACTCTCACTCTCTCCCTCCCTCTCTCTCTCTCTCTCGCTCGCTCCCTCCTTCCCTCCCTCTCTCGTTCCCTCTCTCTCTCTTTTGCTCCCTCCCTCCCTCGCCCTCTCACTCCCTGTCGCTCTCTCCCTCCCTCCCTGCCTCCCTCTCCCTCACTCCCTCCCTCCCTCTCTCTTTTGCTCTCTCTCCCCCTCACTCACTCATTCCCTCCCTCTCTCTCTCTCTCTCTCTCCCTCACTCCTTCTCTGACACAAGCACTGACCCAAACTCTTGTCTGTCAAAAGCCCTGCCTTCCCTGATGGGTTAAAGCAGGGGATGTCTGTTTCCAAATAAAACCCTGTGTAGGGGTGAGGACCCCCCCCCCTCCTTACTGGAGCCCCGTTTCCATGATAACTTTGGGCTC
Source organism: Anguilla rostrata (assembly GCF_018555375.3). Taxonomy (NCBI): domain Eukaryota; kingdom Metazoa; phylum Chordata; class Actinopteri; order Anguilliformes; family Anguillidae; genus Anguilla; species Anguilla rostrata. Next base: position 32,374,521 of record NC_057947.1, on the reverse strand, counting down.
TCACTTTTTTAATTTGCCCAGAACGCCAATGCAATCAGACAACATTTTAGCCACATTTGCTGATGAGCTCAAGAATGACAGCTGAAGACTGATGCTCTCGTGTCTCCATAAAATGTTTTTTTTTCTGTGGCTAACTGAGGGATCTGACACTGATAAGGGCCTCCTGGAGCTCTGTTTGGGCCCCTGCAGTTTGGGACCCCTGTGGCCCCGGCCAGGACCCGACCAGCGCCCACCTGTACGGGTGCGCTCCCTGGACAAGCAGAGGGGGGGCTCAGCGCAGCCTCTCACCCTCCAAAACGCTCTGAGCTAAGAAAACGCCTCATTTGATCTTCGTTCAAAGAGGACATTTTGATCTGGATCTCATGAATTTCCACTCAGCGAAACACATTTACCTTGTTAATTTACATTTCTCTGGGACACTCTGTAATGATTTTTTTTTTTTAAATGCATAAAGAAAGAACAAAATGAACAGAACCACTTAATTGAATATTTTAATAGAACCACCACCACCCCCCCCCCCCATCCCCATCCCCAGTTATGAGGCCCCCTTCCTCAGTTGGGTGTGTGTGTTGTGTGTGTTGGGTGTGTGTGTGTGCGTCTGTGTGTGTTGGGTGTGTGTGCGTTGGGTATCTACAGGACAACTCAAGAAGGTGCAGACTGGGAGGATTTTTCCACACCATACCTCCAAAGACATTCACTTTTTTTTTTTTTTTCCAACCTATGAATAAACTGCATGGAAACCAGCCTCTATTCCCTGATAGGGCTCTGGTGATGATGTCACAGAGGTACGCCTCACGCAAACTTTCCTTTGCGTGCTATTAATTTCACAGTAGGCATCTACACCCTCCCTCCATGCAGTTGAGACTGAAGCAATGCCCCCCATTTGAGCCCAGGTGCCCAATAAAAAACCCAACGCAACCCACTGCTAACGCAAGCTCCATTGCCTCTTAGTTCAGACAGTCAGCACAGCACAGCACAGCACACAGGGTCTCCGCCAGTGAGGCTGTGATGCAGGAAGGCCCCACGTCTGGATAACACAGCTGAAGCTGGGTTGCTTAGCAACCAAGGTTTTTTTTTTTCTTTTTCTTTCTATTTTTTTTCTTTCCTTTTTTTTTTTTTTTTGTAATTACTGCCTGCTAGGGCCATCATTAACAGCTCAGACTCCATTTCTTTTTTTAAAGCCCTGGTCTTTTTTGTTCAGTGCTAATTGCATGCTCTTCTGAAGGAAGCACAAGAAGAAAGTGAGGTTAATACATCTTTCCTTGTAAAGTCTTTCATTGGCAAAAGTGGGTGTACTCCTACACAGGTACAAGGTGGGGGGGGGGGGGAACCCAGGACTCCAGTGCTTGAAGCAGAAGTGCTTAAAGTGCATTAAAAATACCGCATGATTACATGACACATGCTAATTAATACCTCAGCAATTAAAATACACTTTTTAACCAGGCACTTAAACATTCACTCTTAAATGCCGGTGTCTTACAAGGAAAGGTAATAATATGCATTAAAATGAGTGAGTCTAACAGCCCTGATTGCTTTGGTCTGAAACAGGTCCGTCACTTAACACTTTTATTCATCATAAGCATCGAACTGAAAGGGTGGCATAAAACAGGAGGGATATGTTGAAACGAATAATAATAATAATAATAATAATAATAAGCAATATAAATGCAATGTGGTATTAATATTTACGCACACTCAGAGAAGAATGATTTGCAAAGCAAAGGCGAGCAAAAAACATCTTGGCGGTGAAGGTATTTCTGAAAGGGAAAAAAAGAAGAAATCTTTCAGCCTGTCTCAGTCTGCTGCTGCTGATGGTTCATAGCCTCTGACACAGACACAGTGCACAGATTCAATCCAATGCGAAGCTGCATTGAGACGCCAGTGTGTGAGGAATTGTACATGGCAGGTAATCCAGCAGAGAAGCACAAAGAAAAAAATCTTTCTTTTTTTTTTTGAGAAAGTAAACTTCTGCGGCAGTTCTTTTGTAAAGAAAGAGCGGCTAACGTCAAAGTGAGGGGGCAGAACTGTCCCGTTTGTTTTGTTTCGGGGGGGGGGCACATTAACGTTCAGCTTATGCAAGCGTTCATCAAAAATTGAAGTTTCAATTTCATCAAAATTCAAGCGTCTATTACATCCGTCTCCGAACCGGAGCTTTGATTAAACAGATGGATACGCGGAGGCCAAGTGGGGCTTAACAGCACCCAGGTTTGCGTGTTTCATTATTAGTTGTTAAATAAACATTCAATCATCCTTATTGCCTGGTTTCCTGTGCAGAGTACAAGCTGTAAAAATCATTTCAGGCCTGTGACATGAATTGTAATGCGCAGAAATTAAACCATGTTAACCAAAATTAAAAAAAATACCCCAACTGCAGCTCTACCTTAAGTAGCGATTGCGCCACCATGGTCACATTGGCACTTGTGATGTCGGAAAAGTAACGTGGAGTGGGAGGAGCTTCATCTCCACTACCCTCTGTGACATCATGCGTTTTGCCCCGTCACTTTGATTGGCTACTCTTCCTTTAGAATTCTCTGCTGGATTAGCTGCCATGTACAACTCCTCACACATCGGTGTCTCAATGTGTGATGTCACAGAGGTACCTCTGTGACATCATGCAAGTCAACCAAAATGGAGGCTCCAGAGTAAACTTGCTCCCGCGTGTCTTGGCCACCGAGCCACTGCTCAGTGGTCTTCGCTCAGGGTCTTTACGGACTGAAGTGGCACCGCGCTGTGTAGCAGGGGCTAATCCTCTGTTTATCGGGAGAGCAAGAATAGCCGTGAAGCCATAATGGGGGCCTGGGAGGCGTGGACGGAGAGGGGTGTAATTACTTCCTGAACAGAAAAAAAGGGGGCTGCAGTTAGCACGGCCTGTTTAAAAATAACACTTGAAATCCACTGGAAGGAGGTCCACGGACAGACACGTACGTGTGACCCAGTGATGGGTGAGACCCCCTGCTGATGTGGAGGAATTAGGCACAAAGGAAGGGATGCACACGGCATCGGTGTAACGGCATGTTTGTGACACACAGGATGTTTGGGATGGTGGAAGTGTGTGTTGGTCTATTCATACGTGTGCATATGTACACGTGTGTGTGTGTGTGTGTGTGTGCGCCATGTGCAAGTGTGCACGAGTGTATGTGAACTTGCGTGTGCATGTGTGTGTGCTGGTGTGTGCGTGTGTGTGTGCAAACTGGTGTGTGCGCATGTGAGTGCAAACTGAACCACCTCACCGCCATCGCAAGCTCATCGCCATAACAACTGCTCCGGCATCACGCCCTCACTCTTCAGGGGTGGCCTGTCTCTCGCTACCGAACCTGAATTTTTCTGCATGACTCGCCATCGCACAAAGCAAAACAACTTTGTGAAACAGAAGCTCAGCCAAAGAGAACTCCTGCAATGGAATCAGTCAACTCAACTCCAAAGCAATCAGCAATCCAGCTGGATGCTGAAATTAATTTTCTAATCTCAGCCTCGCAGGGAGGGGGGGGTGGGGGGGGGGACTCAATCAAGCAGCCAAAGTGACCACTCCCCTCTAGAGACGTCTCCATGGAAACCAACTGTCAACTGCCAGGACACAGTCACTGAAGGCGATGATTACTGAAGGCGATGATTATAATGACATCACAAAGAAATAAGAAAAAAAAAGGAAAGTTGTGTGGAGGGAGTCAGACCACCAGGTGCCCTTCTATATTTTTTTCACTCCAAGTGCATCATGGGTAAGGAGCTGGTCTTGACCCGGAAAGGTCACGGGTTCGATTCTCGGGCTGGACACTGCCGTTGTACCCCTGAGCGGGGTACTACGTAACCTGCATTGCTTCAGCATATATCCAGCTGTATAAAACGGATGCAGTGTAAACAATATGTAAAAAGTTGTGCAAGTTCGCTCTGGATGAGAACGCCTGCTAAAATGCCTGCAATGTAACATTTTCACGGTGAGTGAAACAGCCCACGCTGCGTGGAATGGGGAGTAGAGCTGAGCTGCTCACCGGCATGCCAGCACCGGACTCATTTACAAACCAGAACTACGGAAACCGCAGGAACCGCGAATCCGGCGCGGTCTCATTAGACCGGCACGTTTACCGGGATCACTTCATCGGGTACGCCGGCGGGTCCTCATCCCGCCAGAGCGCGGGAAACGGGGTGAAACATTCGCGGGAGGCGCGGGGGCGCGCCGGCGCACGGAGCAGAACTCCGGAGAAGCGGAATGAAAGAGGGGAGACCGCGTGCGTTACAGAAACAGCCGTTTCCACGGAGGCCGCGCCGCGCTACAAAAAAACCTTCTGCGGAGGGAGAGAAAAAAAAAAAAAACTGCGTTTCTATTTTTGTTTGCAAGCAATTAGTTTTCAGACAGCAGGCATTTTTTTTCTTTCTGGAGAGGGATTACACGGATCTGCAACAAAAAGCACGGCACATGCACATCTCCGGAATGAGGGAATAAGGAACAACCCCTGATCATTCTGGGCAGGAATCCCGGCTGAGATTCCAAAGGCCTGTTGGTTCCCAAAAGGGAATTCTGTGAGCAGCTCTGGCATACATACATACATACATATAGAAACATACATGCATACATACGACACACACACACACACACACACACACACACATCCATCTTTGGAACAAAAGGACTAATATACTATGCGGGTTTCAGTTCACACTGAAACCATTTCAGCTAACGAGTGACATAGATGTAGAACATTATGTCCGTTATGTGTGAAAGCTGAAATCTGTTCTTTCGAGAGAACGGCAGGTCTGTGGATCCTTACCAGGCCCGTTCACATCTCTGTGCAGAACCGGTGGTTGCTATGGCAATGGTAGCCGCAGCTTACAGCGCGCAATGATGAAGATGATGATGATATTAACAGAATATTCTGCCACTCTAACCAGAGTTGGAAATGTTGGATTTCTACTGGAATCAAAATCTACAATCACAATTTCAAATAGTCCCAGATAGTTACGACGAATACACATTTTGTCAGCAAAAATGACAAAACATAAGGCCTACAAGATGCCCTTCAGAAAACAGTCTATGAAACAGTTTAGGAAACGTGACAAAACCCAAAAAAAAAAAAGTAGAACTTTTCAACATAAAAACTTGGTTCTCATTTTTTTCCTCTTATGGCATTTGAAAGCCCCTCATTCTGTTTCCATTGCCGGCCTTTGGAAAAACAGAACTGACATTTAAATACCTGGGCAGAGCTCTCCACAAACAAATCCCTGATGTGGAGAAGCACACAGCGTGCTCCCACTGCTCTTTCCCCATCTGCTCCCTGATTAAATTTCCTCACGTTAGGAAGTGTTACATCACAGAATGCAGTTTGCGTACATCGTCTCCCCGCCATTTTGTTGTCTCTCCGCTCTGTGGCGGTTCATGGGCGGGCTCCATGGAGAGGGATCGCTTCTCTTGCCCAATTACCCATTTTTTCTTAGTGACAGGACGGATTGTACTTAAATCTACCTTGCCGCGATGATCCACTTTTCGCGGTACTCAGTGGTAATTGGCATCAGATGAAAACTGTACCTTCACCCCCCCCCCCACTGCTGAAAATAAGACATAATAAAGGGGGGGGGGGGGTGTTCTAACATGTGATTAGGCTGGGGCCAATAGGCATAGGCCTGGGAATTTGAAACCTGTTCCCAAATACACACAATTGGGCCCAGCCAAATTCCCTGCTAGCATCGCTGCTAATTATGAGGAGAGGAGATTATAGGAGCAGAGCTGTCAGCTGAAGCGTTGGTTTATTCACACTGCATACATCCCACATGAAGGTGACTGCTGATTGGAGGAGAGGTGCATCAGCACTACGTGAGAGTGAGTGCTGATTGGAGGAGAGGCGCATCAGCACTACGTGAGAGTGAGTGCTGATTGGAGGAGAAGTGCATCAGCACTACATGAGGGTGAGTGTTGATTGGAGGAGAAGTGTGTCAGTACTGAATGAAGGTGAGTGCTGATTGGAGGAGAAGTGTGTCAGTACTGTATGAAGGTGAGTGCTGATTGGAGGAGAACTGTGTCAGTACTGTATGAAGGTGAGTGTTGATTGGAGGTGGTGTATCAGCATTGCATGAAAGTGAGTGCTGATTGGAGAAGTAAGACAGTACTGCATGAGAGTGAGTGCTGATTGGAGGAGAAGTCAGTACTACAGGAGGGTGAGAGCGGACTGGAGGAGAAGTATATCAGTAGTACATGTACTGATTGATCACTGCATAACACCTCATACATGCATTAGATCCTGTGATCGTAACATTCTGCAGTAGACGTGTGCGATTCTGTGATCGTTACATTCTGATGGACACGTGTGATTATTAGAGAATTAGACAGCAGGAGGTGTGACCAATCACACGCGGAGAGCTCCACCTTGCAATGATTCTAATTGGTTCTGGGAATACTGGGGTTAAAAATAATGGATTCTTAAAAAAATGCAGCAAACCCAGGGAATGCTCTCTGAAAGCACAGGACACTGAGAGGATTTAAGAGCACAGAGAGAGAGAGAGAGAGAGGGAGGAGAGAGAGAGAGAGAAAGGGAGCGAGAGGGAGAGACAGAGAGAAGGAGAGAGAGGAGAGAGAGAGAGGGGGAGAGAGGGGATAGAGAGAGAGAAGGGAAGAGAAAGAGAAAGAGATAGAGAGAGGGAGAGGGAAAGAGAGAAAGAGTTTGAGGCAGGGCAGGAGTAAACAGCTCTTGGTGAATAATGCAGCTCTATGTCTGAGGGAGGCTGCCCAGGGGTGGCCTCTCCTGAACAGGGCTGGGAGGAGAGCAGCAGCGTGGAGAATCTCCATCTGTGCAGCACAGCTAGAGGGGAGCGCGCGCACGCATGTGACCCACGTAAGCACACACGCAACCCAGGCACACATGTAACGCACACACACACACACACACAACGCACACAAACGCAATGCACACACACACATAACACACGCACACACGCACACACACGAACCACACACGTAACACGCACACAACACCAACACACACACACAACGCACACACACACATAACACACGCACACACGCACACACACACACGCAACCCAGGCACACGTGTAACACACACACATGCACACACACACACATGCAACGCACACACACACATAACACACGCACACATGTAACGCGCACACACACACATACGTAACACACACACACACAACGCACGCACACACGTAACACACACACACACACACACACACACGCACCACACGCAATGGCCGCACACCGCGCTCAGGAGAGTGCGTGAAAATGCCAAATTTGGCAGGTACGGCCTCTCTCTCTCTCTCTCCTCCGCTTTATTAACGACACATTCCCTTCATAAGGGCTTTAATCGCCACTTAATAACCTACGGCGGAAGCCCTCGGTGACGGAGGGCACCTGTGGCTCGGTAACGAGCGCGGCGATATCTGCTAGCCCGGGCGAGAAGGCGCCAGATTATTCATTACGGGAGGGAATTACAGAACAGATGTTTTTTTTTTCCACACAAGGTGAGACTTTTTAATGTTTCGGCATTACGGATAATCCGGGTTACAGAGGCCTGTTACCATGGCTCCCATGGTGAGCACCGCAATCAGTGCCAGCCTTAACAAGCGGTCCCATCCCCTAAACCTTGCCCTATAGGCCTGAAAGCACGCCTGCAGCACAAGTCCAATGGGTGTGCGGTTTGTGCACTGACTGCCGAAGGAGCTTCATCAACGTTTCCAAGACCGAACACATGCTGCAGTACAAGATCCCACCACTAGAGGCACTGCCCAGAATGAGCAAGCAAGCAGATACAGAACTACCATCTCTGTAGTGTCATATTAATTTGCGGAACCTCACCTCACAGAAACTACAGAAAGTTCTACAGTTTCAGAGTGCTAAACTCTCATTGGTCAAAGCCAGGGCACTTCACGTTGTAGCCATGTTATTCTCGGAACTGAAGAGCTAGTCTTTATTCTAAAATTAACGCACTAATTACCCTCCAAACATCCCTCCTGTCTTCAGTGGATTCACAGGCACTGTTAAACAGAGAAGGCAGGTTTGCATCACAGATCCATTAGCCTGAGCAGACTTACTCAGCTCCGATATTCCTTCGATCCTCTCTCTGCTTCCAGATGCCTAAGCTGCTAACGGCCATCTTTGGCTTCGTGATACGGAAACAGGAAGGCCCGCCGCCAAAGTACTGCACTTGGTTATGCCCTTTAATTTTCAAAACCTGCGTCAAATTGGACGCTTTTGACTTCAAAAGGCAGAGAGACGTTTTCAGTATTAGAGAATACAGAGCAGAGCACCAGGCAGGCGCACAGACCGCGTGTTCATAGCCTGTAAGCGTTAGCGTATGGCTGCTTAGCCCAGCGTAGGCCTCCCTCTTAAGCTACTGCCTCTCATCTCTGAGCCCCGTGCACCTCAACCAAACTGACACCAGCCATCAACATCAGGACACTGCAATCTACGCAGAACAAGACTTACTGGCTACAAAATGAAAACTATGTTATGAATACAATACCAATAACAATACGAGGAGGAGGAGGAAGAGGAGTAGTAGCAGTTACAGCAGCAGTAGTAGTAGTAACAGTAGCAGTAGTAGCAGCAGTAGTAATAGTAGCAGCAGCAGCAGTAGCAGTAGCAATAGTAACAGTAGCAGTATTCGTAGCAGTAGTAGTATTAGCAGCAGCAGCAGTAGCAGTAGTAGCAGTAGCAGTAGTATTTGTTGAAGTAGCAGCACAAGCATAGTAGTAGTACTAGTACTAGTTGCAGCAGGACAAGCATACATAAAGTATATTCCTTCCTATACTGTATGAAAGGTAATGATTTAAAAAAAGAAAAAATTAAAATAATAATTCTGTTCTCAGTTTTGCTGCATCTTTTGTGGCTGCATATCGATCACCCCTCATAATTGGATTGGCCAGGAGCGCTTCCATAAGTGTGAGGCAGAGAATTGATTTCATACGTTAAAATACCGCCGTAATTAAATCACGGGGCGGTGTAAGATTCGCGGGAACAATGTAGCGCCGCGGATACGAGCGGATGACAAGATGTTTTAGAGCGGGCGGAGCAGCAGAACGGCATCCTGGGAAACGAGGCGCCGTGGAAACGCATCTATTCGCCCTTCGTGCCGTTTGGGGGGGGGGGGGGGGGCCCGATGACAGTTTTATTAGGGGGTGCTCGGGTTGGGGTGGGGGGGTGGGGGGGTAGGAGGCGAGCGTGAGCCACATCAAATCAGGGCCGGCACTGACGGCGGCCCGAAAGCTCGCCGTCTTGTGTTTTATAATTGGTGCAGCGGCAGCTCCTGTTTTCCCCCGTTCATCTGATTCATCACTGCAGCTCACAGAATAATTCATTTAAAAAAATCACAGCTGGAACTGAAGAAGAGGACGTCCTGAAAACTATTTCTGAGCAGCTGGAAGAAGAACAGGCACTCGGAGTTTGAGCCCTGTATCAAAGGGGGGGGGGGGGGGGGGGTTAGAATTAGAAATGAGACCCTTCAGTTTTGGGCTACACACTTTAAAAAAAAAAAGTTATGCATTTTGAAACCTTATTTCTCTGTGAACAAAAATAAATCTGTGCTATAGATATAGATTTAGCAGAAAGAAAAAAAAACTTACTGGCTACTTTGAGGCGGATTTTCGAGAGATTAAATGATCCTAAGTTCCTGATACGGTTTATGACACTCACTCACTGCGCAGGTAAAGCTGAGGGCTGGAAGAGCTCAGGAATATTATCAAAGTGAGGGTCCGTCTGGGCCACAGACCTGCGACAAGAAGATCAGACAAGCGTAACGCTCTCTTCTCTGGTCTCACTTCCCCCCTAAAGGACAGGACACTGACCAGATGCAGTTAGTGCAAAAATGAGGCAGTGGGTATTTTTAACCAAGAAAAAAAAAAAAACACATATTTACACCTGTTCTAGAAACTTTGCATTGGTAACTTTTTTTTATTTTTTTTAAATTCTGTTGGTTTTAAAAAATTAAAGCGCCTTCCACTGAAGTAATTTATCCATCTGTTAATAAATTATCAAGGCCAACTGTGACCTCAGTTCTGCAGGATCTAGTCTTCCAACAAACTTCCATCTGTTGTTATGTTCCTGTATTTGTTTTACTGCATGTACTCTGTGGAGGATGCATTATCGTGATTATATAACATGGATGGTGCATTATTACGATTACTATTATATGAAGGATGCATTATTATGACAATTATTATATAGTGTGTGTATAATTATGATTGTTATTACACAGTGGGTGCAATTTAATGATTATTATTTGGAGACTGCATTATTGCATGCGTGTGCGTCAGTACGCATTGCAGATACATGTGTATGTGTGTCTATGTGCGAGTCTATGTGTGCAAGTCTATGTGTGATTGTGGCGTACACTGGTGTGTGTGCATCTTTAGTGCGCATACTTATGTGTGTGTGTGTGTGTGTGTGTGTGCATCTTTAGTGTGCATGGTTATTTGTGTGTGTGTGTGTGTGTGTGTGTGTGTATGCATCTTTAGTGTGCATGGATATGTGTGTGTGTGTGTGTGTGTGTGTGTGTGTGTGCATCTTTAGTGTGCATGGTTATGTGTGTGTGTTTATGTGTGTGCGTGTGCGCGCATGCATGTGTGTGTTAATGTGCGAGTCTATGTGTGATTGTGGTGTACACTGGTGTGTGTGCATTTTTAGTTTGCATGGTTATGTTTGTGTGTGTGTGTGTGTGCATCTTTAGTGTGCATGGTGTGTGTGTGTGTGTGTGTGTGTGTGTGTGTGTGTGCATCTTTAGTGTGCATGGTTATGTGTGTGTGTATGTGTGTGCATCTTTAGTGTGCGCATCTTTAGTGTGCATGGTTATGTGTGTTTGTGTGTGCGTGTGTGTGTGTGTCCTGGTACACAGATCTCTCTTCCAGCGTTGCCACCAGTCCATCGGCCGAGCTTCCAGGAGTACTCAGAGTCAGAGAACATATGGAGTCCAGGGAATTACTGGAATATTTTTCTCTTCCAGACGCTGACAGCTCCAAATACGAAAACAGCCAGGGAGAATCTAATGTTGACAGACGTTCCGCTGGCAAACACCCACCCGACGCTCCATCCGTTATTCCCCCAGAGGAAGTACCCCATGGACAGTGCGTGGTTGGACATACAGATTCATTTCAGCAGTCTTCGCAGGCAGGAATTTAAGAGGGTGAAATGTGAACACATGCAGTAGAAGAGTCGAGCCCTGCCGTGCATGTTTTGGCTAAAAAAATGAGTGGACAAATTGTCTGGAGTTCCCACATTAGCCACCAGGGGGCATATTCAAAAGCAGAATTTGAAATGGAAAAAAAAAGAAGTTTGAGTTAATAAATTCAGCAAATAAAGACCACTGCACACACCTCATAGGCATGTAATCAGCCACTGCACCTTGCGTTGAGAAAAACTCTCATTAATTTGGCTTTCAGTATGAGATATTAGAAAACCATTTGTACAGATATTTTATATCCTTTTTATAGTAAAAAAAGAAAAAAAAGAAAAAAGGGGTGTTAATGTCTGAGGCCAGCAGTACAGCAGAGCACCAGCTGACTCACTGAGCTGTGGGCTACTCAAGTGAACACACAGTCCTCCATGGTAACGGGTTAGTGGTAGCGCTAGCTGCTATGCCTTCGCTCAGACTCAGTAGAGTTAGAAAAGCACGGGAGCAGGAGGGACAGTGCTCAGTACAGCACAGAGAGAGCAGCAGTCAGTGTTCAGTACAGCACAGAGAGCAGCGGTCAGTGCTCAGTACAGCACAGAGAGAGCAGCAGTCAGTGCTCAGTACAGCACAGAGAGAGCAGCAGTCAGTGTTCAGTACAGCACAGAGAGCAGCGGTCAGTGCTCAGTACAGCACAGAGAGAGCAGCAGTCAGTGCTCAGTATAGCACAGAGAGCAGCAGCGGTCAGTGCTCACTACAGCACAGAGAGAGTAGCGGTCAGTGCTCAGTACAGTAGAGAGAGCAGCAGCGGTCAGTGCTCAGTACAGCACAGAGAGAGCAGCAGTCATTGCTCAGTACAGCACAGAGAGCAGCGGTCAGTGCTCAGTACAGCACAGAGAGAGCAGCAGTCAGTGCTCAGTACAGCACCGAGAGAGCAGCAGTCAGTGTTCAGTATAGCTCAGAGAGAGCAACGGTCAGTGCTCACTATAGCAGAGAGAGAGCAGTGGTCAGTGCTCACTACAGCACAGAGAGAGCAGCGGTCAGTGCTCAGTATAGCACAGAGAGCAGCAGTCAGTGCTCAGTATAGCACAGAGAGCAGCGGTCAGTGCTCAGTACATTCACCCATTCATTCACTCATTCATTATCTCCACCAAGCGAGAGCCCTGGAGGGGATTATGCATTTGGTCGTGTGTGTGTGTGTTTGTGTATCTGTCCATAGCTAATCTCGCATACTACTGGGCCGATCAGCCTAATACTTGTTGTGCATGCTGACAGCAGGCCAAGGACCTGAATTCTCAAATATTTTGCAAATCGGTGAACGACAAGTATTTTATTTGAATTAATTTCCATCATCGTCCATTGAAATACATGCTAACTCCTCCTAACTGGCCGGTACGGGCCGCAAGTGATCAACAACTGCTTCTGTTTGGAATGAAAGACCAGCGATGTAAAATGTCTATTTCAATGTTAAAATGCCAACAAAATAATCCGCCAACTAACGGGGTACGATAATGTTTGAATCTGTTTGAATTATTTTGTTGCCATTTTCACGTTGAAAATTATATTTTACATCGCTGGAATTGTCCCTGTCCAGACTCTTCCTGCCCAGATTTGAAGCGAAAGTGCCAGACAATAACATCAACGTTAGCTCTGTCTACCACATCGTGGCTGATATGAATGAAATTAGCTAACATGTCGCCACCTTTCACGTTACTTCACTGAATCGGCGCTTTTGGGACTTTCAGTGGTTCAGTGGTATTTGTCCGGCTGCATTGATTGTGCAGCCTCTATCGTTGCATCAGCAAAGCCAACAGGCCTGGCGGAGATCTGCACTCCACTGAGTGCACTTTTCCAGCTCTCTGAGGACAGCCTCCTTCAGGCTGCAGCTCCCTTTTCACTGCCGACACTTTCGGACTGGATAAAGGACCTCAGACGCAGTCCTGGGGGGACAGTTACGACTGTTTATCTGCATTTCCGCATTAAGTAAACTCAGCCCATTGATTGGCTAAAGACCCTGTTTCCAGGGCCTAATTTGACTGGTGATTACCAGGCAACCCGCAGAAGCCTTCAGAACACGGCGGCCCTGCGGGACCGGAGTTGGAGATCTCTGGCTTATGCGATTAACGGATCGCTTTCTGGGGAAGATCGGCTTAATTAATCGACTCTGTTTGATCCGGCGGTGAGATCGCGGGTGAGCTGGCGCACTCTCGCTTGCGTTTGGTAGCGTGTGGCTTTCATGAGGTCACTGTCGGCACACGCAAGCACAAACACATGCACCAGCACATACAGACACACACGCACACACGCACGCACGCCCATACACACGCACCAGCACCTACACATACACATACACACACACGCACACGCACCAACACATACACATATGCATACACACACGCACATACACACAAACGCACACACACATGCATGCCCATACACACAAATGCGCACACACACATGCGTGTGTCCACAAACACTCACACGCACGAACGAACGCACGCACGCACGCACAAACTCGCACACACACACACACAGATGTCCAAGTACATTCAAACAGGAATAAATAAATAAATAAATAAATAAATAAATATCACTCAACAGCTGTCTTTGTGCCAGGCTGAATAACTGACCAGAAACTGAAGGACATTTTTTTCCCCAGGACAGACAGGGCTGTGGCTGTGTGCTTGCCATATAAATCACTTCAGTGCGAAATGGATATGATACAGAGGTCAGCCGCGGAAGACACCAATAAAATATACATTACAACACAATGCAAAACCTGCATTAAATATTAATTTAACGCAGGTCTTTCGTTTGACAGAAATGTTTATAAATGTCACAATGTCAAAACTGACCCGCTTTATCAACTCTCGACAGTTACACAGAATAGCAGGAACAACAATATGCTCATTCAGTACACTTACATTACATTACAACGCATTTATTTGGCTTTGGACGCTTTCATCCAAAGCGACGTACACTGACGAAGACCACTGCCCAAAAACAGTCAACAAACCCCGCAGGAAGTTAAGCATCTGTAACAAATATAGGAGACGTGCAGCGCCAATGTCCATTTGGCCCCCGAAGGCCCAGAGTGAAGGGCAGCCGCTTCACGTTCATGCCTTGTTATGTATGCGAGAGCGGCAGGTGCACCCATTTCCTGCTTCTCGAGAAACAGGAAGCAGCTCTGCGGCATTGGCCACTGAGTAATTGCTTTGAATAAATTTTTATTATTATTTTTTTTTAAGAGCGGGGATTTGAAGAATGGAGAATGTTTACTTAAGCGCGTAAATCAATTTCACCAAAGCTTCTTCTTCTGTGGTACTCCGCCGCTCCGCGCGCGTCTCCGGGGAGAATCACGATGTCATCACATCATAGCCCGGGATGTTCCAATTACCGGGAAAACCTGCTGCTCCACAACGGCGCGTGATAGACGGGGGCCTGCTGTCGGTTTTTTGGACCGCGCACCCCTCGCTGAAAAGAACTTAATCCCGAGGCAGGACCCCGAGTGTCGTTTGCGCCGGAATCTTCTAGAATAAGGGGAAAAAAAAACCAAAAAAAAACCCCTTTCTGCTCATTTTAGGGCCGTCGCCCTGCCCCATTTATCACCGGGCTGCATCTCCGTGGCAACCACATGATTAATGGCAAAACTTCACACGCTTAAGTATTTCGCTTTAGCTCACTGTAACCCCCCCCCCACCACCCCCCTGCTGTTACTATGACGATGCCAGGGGGAGCGATCCAAAATAGTGGCGTGGTCAATGCTGGAACCTGTCCTGTGACCAATGACAAGCCGGAACACAACCACCCTGCTATTGAAGGACCAATCACAGCTCAGCGGGAGGGGGGGGGGGGGTGGGGGGTTGAGGGGAGGGGAAAATACCATTTGGGAGAGTGACATTGTCACTCTGTTTATTGTGGATTTATGATTGCTTTATTATTATTTATTCTGTAGTTATCCAAGCGAATCGCAGATAAAAATAAAGATGGGAATTAGGTAGTTATTTCTTCACACCGTTGCTGACAGGTCTTAATTGCTAGCTCCAGTTACACGCGCAGGCAAAATATATCTTAGATGATCTTTTCTTTCTGTACCAACTGTTGGCATTCTCGAAGAAATGGCCAGAAATGTTTTTACAACTTATTTGTTACTTGCATATTAATTTTAAAATTACAGAAAAGCACACAGATATAAGAAGTGTATCAAGTCTTATCACGGAACGCTGACTGTACAGAATGGTATACTGTACACGCTGTATGAAATGTTCCTCAATACGCCGGGACAGCAATGCATACTGAAAGTAAGATTCACTGCTGAGCGATCCGTGCCACTGTAAATCTAAAAGCTCCCGAGCGGCTCCGTCGCGTCCCTAGCCGAACGACCTAGAGGTGACCTGAAGGATCTTTGCGACGATCAATCTCCGGGAAGACGCTCGGAGAGAGAGGCTGTCAGGACGAGAGCGGCTTTCAAATCCTCTCGGAGAAGAAAAGGTGCGCGAGGTTACTTAGGAGACGCGCGATCGACACGGACCTTCGCCACCTCGTCTCCAACATCCTGTGTGTGACTCTTTTTTTTTTTTTACAGCGGCGAGCGTGCGATTGTTTTCCATCGCGTTGCGCCGTAATTGTTTTACATGATAAAATCACAAATCCGGCCACCGGTCGATCATTAATTAAACGCCGGCGAATCATTACCGCTCGTTAAATCTGGCCAGTGATCCGATAATAATTGACTCCCCGGTGCACTTTTCAGACCAATAGCTATTCAGCGAGCGGCGGGAAGGCCCTGTGTGAAAAACAGACTGATAAAGGGACACATAACAGCGTGAATCTGCCACCGTGACCGTGACACCGACCAGGCTTCCGCTCGCCAGCTTCAGTGAAGCTGTGAAGCTGAAGCAAATGAAACTGCTCCCTGTTTCTAGGAGACGTTAAAGCAAACTCCGCCCTCTCCACCAAGAGAAATGAAAAAGTTTTATAGTTTTATATATATATATATATATATATATAACTGCACCTAATTCAGAACAGGTGTGTGTGTGTGTGTGTGGAGTTTTATACAGTATAACTACACCTAATATGGAAAAAGTGTATGTAGAGTTTTAAATAGTATACCTGCACCTTCTCTCATTCAGAAGAGTATGCGTGTAATTCAGAAAGTGTGTGTGTTTGTGTGTGTAGTTTTATACAGTATAACTGCACCTAATTCAGAAAGTGTGTGTAGTGTTTTATATAGTGTGGCTGCACCTAATTCAGAAAGTGTATATGTAATTTTCAGGAACAGCAAAAAAAAAAAAAAAAACCTGCTTCTATTTTCCATTTGCTAATGAGTTCTATGGTTTTATCATTTGTGCTTCTGAACCAACTTTATTAGTTGTTGAGTTTGGAAACCGACCATACAAGGAGCTGGATGAGAGCTTTAAATGTGGTGGGAAAAAAAAAAAAATACATACAAGATACAAAAGATAAAAAGATACAACAAACGTTTTTTTTTTTTGGCAAGAAGCAGAAAATACATGCATACAGCACTGCCGTGTGGAATCCGTGTAATGTTCTTATTGCGTTTCCTAGACGATGCACTGTGAGTGACAGTCGGGAGACTTATGAAGCTCAGCAGCCGGCAGGTCACGTGACTGCACCCGCAGCACCGTTAATAATGTCAGCGGCAGCGCGCTCGCCACACAAGAGTAATGGCTTTTTCTTTCCGGCGATTTCCATAGAGCTCAAACGTAAAAAAGACTGCCAACCGAGGTTTCGGCAGGTTAACCATTCATTTGGTATAACGGAGTGAATCTCTCGCCCTCTCAGGCTGTCCTGTCATTTACCCAAGACTCCCTGCTTCATTTCCGACAGCCGCTCTCTTACAAGAATAAAAACAAATAAATAATAATAATAATAATAATAATAATGCAGGTGGAGATGCGGACAGCACCTGACATTTACATCGTCAGACACTGGGACTGCAGCCTCTCCAATCTCTCCAACCTATCAGATCTGATGAAGCTGCAACTGTCTGGAGGTGTCACGGGTGGGCGGAGCTTCAGGAGCCACCAATCTGATCTAAGAACACGGAAGAGCTGAAGACCAGGACATCAAAGAGGAGCTGACCCCCCCCCGTTTAACCTTCCATATCCCCCCCCATACCAGGCCAGCAACGGAATAATCACTAAGAACACTATTAGTATTTCACCTTACAATTGTCATGTATTAACATACATAATAGTTGACATTTTTTGAAATGAATGTGATAAATACGCCGCTCTCCCTTGCTCGACGCCCAGAGGAATCATGGGTAATAGGCCGACCCATTTCAGCTTGAGTGGAGAGAGCCCAGAAATTCTATTCAGCTGAACAATGGGAGCACATCTCTCAGAGATGATCAGAGAGCCACTTTCAGAGCGAAGGTTGACCGATGGCGCAGTTACAGGTCCATCACCGTGGTGCAGAGGGCGGCGCAGGTGGGGAGCAGCCTCTTCGAGAGGGTCATTTCCATGGGAACTAGCCACAGAGCTAATGGAACCGCACTCTTTTCACCGGAGTCCTCGCGTCTGCGTTTCAGAGACGGTGAAACTGCTCGACCAGTTACCGTTATCAGACTCCACGCCAGCAGATGCTCTACCACAGGGATGGGCAACTCACGGGTCGTCTCACGGCTCCTTGCCTGCAGTCACTGCTGGCAGTCAGGCTGTACGCCTGGCCAATCGGTAGCTCTAATTACCCGGGAGAAAAGAAAACCAAAATGGTTCTTGGTCAGATTGATGATCCCTGTTCTCAGTAGCAGAGAACTGCAGCTATGATTACACACTGGCAGCTAAAAAAGTCGACCCGGACAATAGTACGAGACTTGCAATGGCTTTTGAGCTTGGGAGAATTGTGTTTAGTTGGAACAGTATTGTGAGGTGATAAATTTGAATATACAAAGGAAAAAAACCCAACTTTTTTAAAGCATTAGTTTACAGTATTAGAATTTCGCCAATCGAGCTTTACGCACCAACAAATAAATATGTGTTTTACATTTGCAAACCAAACTTTCTCATGCAGGCAATGATATTCAGTTTTAAAAAACATCTTTCACAGATGAACCTCAAGTGCCCGCTCTGTATCTTCACAGAGAAACCGCTGCATAAAAGCCCTTCCACAGCCTACATTCATAAAACAGGACAATGGCGTTAGCCCTCGCCATGAAACGAAGGACTTTTCAAGCATGGCCAAGTCACCAGCCAATCACAACACAGCGATCCCACGACCATGTGACCGCACGACCACACCATCAGCCATATCCAAGGAGACCAAAATCGCTGTTCAGGCACGTTCTCCACAACATCATCTGTAGAGGAAACCCACAAGAAAGGGAGCCCGCTGCCTCAGCGGGGACAGCCAATCACGTGCGTTGCACGCATGACTGAGCGGCCAATCCGCTGTTTTCCCCGACAGACGGGCCTGCAGCCATTGGCCCTTCATTGAACAGCACAGGCCGTGCGCAAGCTGTGCACAGAACACCGACAATATGCTTCAGATGCTCATGGTGTCCAAGCTGACTACCATCCACAAACAAAGGCTAGAGGGGAAACCATAACAGTTGCCTGCGCTCGCAAAAACAAATGGTGTGGATCTTCAACACCATGTGGCCAATGTTTCTGCAGAGGGATTAATCTTGTAGTAATGAAGCAATTTGCCTATCCAGAAATTCATTTCCCCGCTGTTTAAAAAAAAAAAAAGAAAAAAAAAAGACCATAAATATCGCTGCGTGAAAAAAAAAAAAAAAAAGTTATCTTTTAAATATCTCAAGCAATTCCTTGCATAGCCTCTGGATCATAGTCTATTTTGCTCATATATATATGAGAGATATGCCTCCCATCTCGTATCAGCGAGAAGATTACCTCCGGCCTGGAAATGAACGCGGGAAGCCCCACAATCTTACCGATCTGTATCTCCATGGCAGTCATCTTGTTCTCGGACGGGAAGAGGATCTTCGGCGGCTTGTCCGTCAAGGGCGCTGGAACGAAAAGAAGAACGAAAGAGAGAGGAAAATAAGTAAATATTAGACAAACGAATAACGGCCATTTTTTGGAGTTATCAGCGACCGCAACAAAAACACCAGCGCAACTGCCCCGCCAACGCAAACGCCTGTCGGAAGCACGTCGCCCGCGTCAGCAGTGACTAGCCGACATCACATCCTCACATCCTCACATCCTCGTCTGGTCTGAGCGCGTGCAGGTCCTGAAGAGCAGGTAGTTCAGAGTTCACCTGCGACGATGATGAGTGTCTGTTTTTTTTTTGTAGATGCAGTGGGTTTTATTTGCGGTGGGTGTGTGTGTGTGTGTGGGGGGGGGGGGGGGGGAGGTCAGGGATTCTGCACTTGAGATTTCACGGTGCGTGCACACACACACACACACACACACACACCAAGGAGCACCTTATTACACAGCTGTTATTGGCTTGGAGGACGTTCAGTCGGGTGTTCTGCTGTGTGCGATCACTTATGAATAATCTGAGCACCGGTGAGCTCTGAGAGACAGAATGCTGCACAGCCCCGGCAAGGGTACTGGGGGGGGGGGGGACTCCCTGGTGGCAACACCAGGCTTACGGTTGGGGGATAAGCCACGAAAATAATGAACTCATATTTCAGCGCAATAACAATCATCACCACATTGCAGCATACAAGCTTTTTCTTCATCTTTCTCTTCTCTAATCACACTGAAGCTGTAACAAACCTTCAAACTGCAAAAAAGGCCTTTTTTTTTTTGTTTGGTTCTGGGGCAACAAAAAAAATAAAATTAAATAAAAAAATAAAATCCTTCAGACTATTGCTTGTTCATATGACAGCCAATCAGAAGCATGGTTGTGCAGCTCCCATGTGAGTCATCAACAAAAAATACATCACATGATCTCATGGAAGCTACAAGGGCCTTGCAGCTGACTGGCTGTCATATCAACGCCCAAACATACAGAATTGATTATTTTTTTCATGGAAGTGCCTGAGAGCAATTAACAGCTCGTTAGTTCCAGAGACTGTAATTACGGTGGGAGTGAAGAGCAGCGCGCTGGTCAGGACTCAGAATGGGACCTACTCTCTTCAAGGTAGAAGTAGCAGGCTGCAGACACACTACACAGCACGCAGGACCCTGACGACGAGCTCTCACGTACCCACCACCCACCGCGCCAGAACAGACAACCAGCACAGACGAACACTACACCTACACGCACAACACCCACACACACACACACACACACAACACACAACACACCCACGCACACGCACACACGCACGCGCACACACACGCACGCGCACACACACACGTACACACACGTACACAAATACACGCATGCACACACGCACGCACGCACGCACGCACACACACACACACATACACACACGTACACACACACGACACACACACGCAGCCACACACACGCCACACACACACACACACACACGCACGCACACACACCACACACACACACACACGCACGACACACACACACTACACACACGTAACACGTACACACACCCACACACAACAACACACACACCCACACACACACACTACACACAAACACACATCACACACACACACACACACACACACACACACACACACACACACCACACACACCACTACACATACACACACACACACACACCACACACACTACACAACTACAACCACCACACACACACACAACACACACTACACACACTACAACACACCACCATACCACACACACACACTACCACCTACAACACTACACAACACACCAACTACACACTACACACATACCATACAACACCGTCTTTCTCACCTCTCTCTCTCTCTCTCACACACACACACACACACACTCTCTCTCTCTCTCTCTCTCTCTCTCTCTCTCCATAAAGCTGAGACTTCAGAGCGCTTCAGAGCTTGGCATGGCGACCGTTTCTCCACGGCTAATGGAGCCGATACTTTGGGGGTCCGGGGCGGGGTGCGGCGCTGATTAAAAGAGAGGGCGCGGGGCGCGGGGCGTGGGGATTAAGGTCAGCTGGCACTTACTGGAGCCGCTGCGAGCTAGCAGAGCTAGCATCTCTCCATTACACAGGCCCCAGGGTCGCGCGTGTGTTCATATTTACACTACAGCAAGCCTTCGTGACTAACCTAATCCATTTAAAGACCCGTGTGCGTGTGCGCGTGTGTGTATGTGTGTGTGTGTGTGTGTGTGTGTGTGCGTGTGTGTGTGTGTGTGTGTGTGTGTGTGTGTGTGTGTGTGTGTGTGTGTGTGTGCGTGAGCACAAGTACATATACATGGGCATGTGGACCAACCATGAATGACTGACTATATCTCTGTATTTCGCTTGCATGCATTCTAATGGTACTTTCTTTTGTTAATTATAGCAGAAATTGTCATTTAATTTGTTAGGTTACACATTGATAATTACGCAGTGATAATTAATGAGCCTTCTGAGTGTTCTTGGTGATATCACACTTTTGTGTTCCTGAGATTTACACAGATTTTTTTTTTTTTTTTTTACTGTATGTCGCTCTGGATAAGAGCGTGTGTGTGTGTGTGTGTGTGTGTGCTCTATGTGAATACTTTAAAAATAATTCATATAATAGGTCACTGAAACAAAATTTCATGTCGACCGCAGTTCAACCAGAACACTTGACTGGCGCATCATGTAACCCCAAAATATCTCTAACTACTAACAGCCCAGGCAGTCTTCACATACATACAGGAGTCCCTTTTATTGGTGCCATTTTCAACACCACGTCTCTCTCGAAAACACTCCCTGACAACGTTTTCTTGGAGGTTGTAATCTCAGGTACTGTGCAGTGTACAGGTGTAACATAAGAGCTAAAGGTGTCACACTGTTTCAACAGCTTCCCCGCTCACCTCTACTAAACACCAACAGCAAAACCCCAATTATGCTCTATTAAGCTAAACACAATTCACACTGTGCTGCTCATCATCATTACTCGCTAATTAGTTCACTTTTTCAACGTCGTTGGAAAGCACTCCGTGCTCCTATTATGTATTCATACTTCTTTCAAATTCTGCTTTTGCAAAGTAGCCAGGCATTCAAACTACAAGGACAGCCAAACCACACCACCACTTAAAACTGAGCTTTTTTTTTTTTTTTTAATGGAAAAAATACATTCAGTGCACATTTCATTTGTACATACTGCAAAGACACAGATGACGAAAAAAAAAAAGAATCCTCCCAATGTTCATGAAAGGTTAAACAGGAGGAGGTGGGTCTAAATTTCAGGATCAGACTACAATGTGAGTCAGTATAGGAGGTATTTATTATCCTTTGAGACCAATAAGGTCATAGACCAGTGCAGCACTAAGACCCCAGGAGGACTAAGACCTGTGGACCACTGAGACCTGTGGACCACTGAGACCTTTGGACCACCGAGGCCCTGGAGCACTGAGACCTGTAGACCACAGAGACCTTCGGACCACTGAGACCAGTGGACCACTGAGGCCCCAGGAGCACTGAGACGCCAGCAGCACTAAGACCCCAGGAGGACTGAGACCTGTGGACCACTGAGACCTTTGGACCACCGAGGCCCTGGAGCACTGAGACCTGTAGACCACAGAGACCTTCGGACCACTGAGACCTGTGGACCACTGAGGCCTTAGGAGCACTGAGACCTGTAGACCACAGAGACCTTCGGACCACTGAGACCAGTGGACCACTGAGGCCCCAGGAGCACTGAGAACTGGGAAGTACTGAGACTCCTGAAACACTGTGTAGTACTGAGACTGTGTAGTACTGAGAATCGGAAGTGCATTCATTGTCCATACAAACACAGTTAATATTTTACCGGCATCTAAAGGGTTTCAGTATTTAAGGCGCGCGTATGACCTGGGTCAGGTTTCTTCCGCTCTAGTTGTCTCCCAGCCCAAGACCCAATCCCTGCGGTGAATCTGCGCTCCTTCTCTGTCTTGTTCTTGTGGAGACTTCCTAAATTATTAATCTGTAGACCAGCTGCGAGCTTCTGAGGGTTGTACCAGACACATATGCAGACACATCCACACTGACAACCGAACAAACGGGAATCTGCCTGCTGTGGTAGTACATGCGCTCCTACTGCAGACATGCTGCTGTGGTATGCGTGCCCATACCATAGACGTTTCAGCAGCGATAAGGTCCCTGATGTGATACCTGTGCCTGTGGCCCATACCATAGACGTTTCAGCAGAGATAAGGTCCCTGCTGTGGTCTCCAACCCTGGTCCTGGAGAGCTACAGGGTCTGCTGGTTTTTGTTTTCATCTTAAAATCAGCACCCAGTTGAGACCCAAGACCTCAGGTGAGTTGAATTAACTGTGTAATCAACTGCTCTAATTGATTCATGAAGTGCAGAGTCACTATGAAAACCAGCAGACCCTGTAGCTCTCCTGGACCAGGGTTGGAGACCACTGCCATAGACGTTTCAGCAGTGACAAAGTCCCTACGGTGGTACGTGCACCCATACCATAGACATTTCAGCGGAGATGAGGTCCCTGCTGTGATACGTGCACCCATACCATAGACGTTTCAGCCGAGATGAGGTCCCTGCTGTGATACGTGCACCCATACCATAGACGTTTCAGCGGAGATGAGGTCCCTGTTGTGGTACGTGCGCCCATACCATAGACGTTTCAGCGGAGATGAGGTCCCTGCTGTGATACGTGCGCCCACACCATAGACATTTCAGCAGTGTTATGGTCCTCGCCGTGGTGCGTGCGCCCAATACCATAGACGTTTAGTGTTTTCGGAGCGAATCACACAGGGGACCGAGGCGGGGGGAAACCGCAGCCTCCTGACAGCAAAGCTAATCAATGAGATATGGGAGTATGGCGTAACGGGCTCGATCCCTCACTGTGTGGATAAGAGCGCTTTAACTACAGCCTAACCTCGCTAATTCTGTAAACACGGTTCCACACGATAATCATGGGAAAGATAGATATTGATTTACGCTGTGACTACTTTCCATAACCGCTTATATTTGAACCACTTTCTGGCGACAGCACATGCATGATGAAACATTAATTGCCCGAGTTAATGAGTTATTCTGTTCGCCGTCCAATTTTCTTTCTTTAATAAGAGAAAGATGAATCACTGCTGCGTTGTGGATTGAGAAAAATCCCTTTCCGGCATTACAGTGTGACAAGTTTGGCTCAAACATTTTGGACTGATTTACACACTGCTGCGATTCGGAAAGTACAGGAATCGCGGTCCTTCATTTCCTAGTCGAAAACGGGGAAAGGGAACCTGCAAATGTGGCCCCATCATTAATTACAAGCGTAAACGCGATGACCGTGAAACCGGCTTCCTGCTGGCATGTGACATCACTTTGAGAAATCTTTAATTACCACTTTGTTATTTAAAGAAAAACACAAATTATCTTACCTCACATAACGATGCAAATCAAAGAACACACAAAATATAATCACTCCCCGAAACCCGATTAGCACTATAGGAGGTTGTGTTTAACTGGAGGGTTTTGCCAAGAAAGTTATTACAAATTTCAACAATCTGGAATGCAACAAAGCAAAAGATGATGAATGGAACATGTACTGTAAGGGTAAATTGCATGTTGAGCAATAAAACAGCACATCAGGGAATAAAAGCACATAGTCACACATAGCCAAAGGCTATTGAGGATGATTCATGTACATTATAACTCAGGTACTGATTCCAAAAAATGTAAATAGGTGCTCAAAAGTATCTTTTCTCTCTGGCAAAACCTTGATCAGATTATTTTGAATGCCTTACCAAAACAAAAAAGAAAAAACAAAAAGCAAACTATTGCAGAGAATTAGAAGAACATCCAACAAAGGGATGTTCTCTGAAAAAGGTTTCAGTAGTTTGCATTGCAGTCATCATTTATGTTAACCTTTAGTTCAATCGCACTGTACAACATGCATTATATCCAATAATGACTTAAAGCACATTTTATTAATCATTTTGCCATGTAGTTACTGAGGTATTTAATACATGATTAAGTTCAAGACAGAACAAACCCCCGGGAAAAAGCACTTCGTTAATGCCTCTTTGCAGGAGCATACTTATGAAAGCTGGTCATGTCCAAAAAAAAAAAAAAAAAAAAAAAACTATTTCAGTTTCTTCCCTGTTTCAGGTGCTGCAGGAGGAAAGGTTCATCTCTTAAACTCCGACGTGCTCCACAAGCTTCTGCCTCCTGGGTATAAACGCCAAACAGGTACAGAATCTCCCCTCCATCTCGCTCCCTCCTTCTCTTTTTTGAGATAATGTTTTCTGGCATGTTAATCTCGCTCTTTGCGACCAGGGGGGACGGGGGGTGAGGGAGAGAGGGGGGGGTAGAGGACTGGTGTATTAGGGGTGCTCCCGCCATCCAAATCTGAGAGAATAACCGTGAGGAATGGGGCCCCCATCACCACGGCAACATCTGAGCCCCGCCCCCCCCCCCCCCCCCCGATACGAACCTAACCTTGGTGCTGACAGTGCATTTCCAGAAAAAAAATCAAATAAAATAACCGCGTGAATCTTGTCAGGGGCACCGCAGAGCGCATTCGTTACGGTGAGAACCCGCAGCCTTCGTAACCGACGCGGAATACGAATCCGAAGCACTTCCTGTCCCGTTCCCCCGGCCTCGTCGATGGGCAGCGCTTTGACCTCCAACGAACCAGCGCAACGATGCTAATAATCACCTCTGCTACAAGTTATTCAACAAATGCACTGTTACGCATCAGCCACCGTGAGACATCATCGTACGGTTTATGTAATTACACTCGAGCCAAACTATAAAAGTACACAGCGAATACCAAGTGCTGCTAACGCCTCACGGATACCAGCGCGGCACTGCAATGTACTTAAACTCTTCCTCCACATTAGCCACATTGTGATGATGATAACGTGCATAATTAAGCACACTGTAAGCAGACTGCAGCTATACAGGGTCTTTAATGGGCCCCATTTAAAAAAAAAAAAAAAACCCAAAACAGAAAGTCCCAATGAGCCCCTCAAGGTTCCATTTACAGCACGTAAAGTTTTGGTGCTTGTTCTGTTCACAGTGTGCATGAGTTCTGCCTGTTCTGTTCACAGTGTGTATGAGTTCTGCCAGTTCTGTTCACAGTGTGCATGAGTTCTGCCTGTTCTTTTTACAGTGTGCATAAGTTCTGCCTGTTCTGTTCACAGTGCGCATGCGTTCTGCCTGTTCTGTTCACAGTGTGCATGAGTTCTGCCTGTTCTTTTTACAGTGTGCATAAGTTCTGCCTGTTCTGTTCACAGTGCGTATGAGTTCTGCTGGTTCTGTTCACAGTGCGTATGAGTTCTGCCGGTTCTGTTCACAGTGTGTATGAGTTCTGCTGGTTCTGTTTACAGTGTGCATGAGTTCTGCCTGTTCTGTTCACAGTGTGTATGAGTTCTGCTGGTTCTGTTCACAGTGTTGCATGTGTTCTGCTGGTTCTGTTCACAGTGTTGCATGTGTTCTGCCTGTTCTATTCACAGTGTGCATGTGTTCTGCCTGTTCTGTTCACAGCATGTATGAGTTATGCCTGTTCTGTTCATAGTGTGTATGAGTTCTACTGGTTCTGTTTACAGTGTGTATGAGTTCTGCTTGTTCTGTTCACAGTGTGTATGAGTTCTGCCTGTTCTGTTCACAGTGCGTATGAGTTCTGCTGGTTCTTTTTACAGTGTGTATGAGTTCTGCTTGTTCTGTTCACAGTGCGTATGAGTTCTGCCTGTTCTGTTCACAGTGCGTATGAGTTCTGCCTGTTCTGTTCATAGTGTGTATGAGTTCTGCCTGTTCTGTTCACAGTGTGCATGAGTTCTACTGGTTCTGTTCACAGTGCGTATGAGTTCTGCCGGTTCTGTTCACAGTGCGTATGAGTTCTGCCTGTTCTGTTCACAGTGCGTATAGTAAATGGATGGTACCAGTCACATTTTCAGACTCTAATCGCGACCGTGGGAAGGTGTTCATTTTCCAGATCTCGACTCACGTAAGCCATGCCATTATTCATCCAGAAATCCAGCTCCCGGTCGGCAGCTCGCGGTTGGCTGGACTCTCCCGGCATATCATTCAGGACGAGGGGCCGGGGTAAAATTAATGAATTGCTTGGTTCAAATACTCAGATTGGTCGATTTTTCCCCCAGAACTACCCCCTTCTCCTCCTGGCTGCTAGCCAGTCGGGTCTGGGCTGAGGCGAGCTTCCTAATTCTACAGCCCCTGTTTGATTTACTGCACGCCAGATAATTAACCAGTAATCAGCGCTAACAAATTAGCTGAAGTCTCTCATGCGTGAACTCAGAAACCGATACCTACATATATGTGCGTGTGTGCACACACACACACACACAGGCACACACATACGCGCACATACACACACACACACATGGGCACACACATACACAGGCACAAACACACACAGGCACGCACACACAGACACAGGCGCGCCCACACACACACACAGGCACACACATACACACGCACAGACACACACACGCACACATACAGGCACACACATATGCGCACATGCATATGCACATGCACACACACACATGAGAAAACACACACACACATGCACCCATACACACACACATACACACAGGCACACACATACGCGCACATGCACATGCACACACACACACACACACACACACAAGAAAACACACACACACACGGGCACACACACACACAGGCACGCACACACAGACACAGCGCGCCACACACACACACACACACACACACACACACACACAAGAAAACACACACACACACAGGCACACACACACACACACATATGCACACGCACACATGTACACATGCACACACAGTGTTCCAGCCCGGCTCCTTTGCTGTGAAATGCGGCTGCAGCGCGAGAAATTGGGCTGAAGCATCTGCCTCTTGGGTAATCCTGGCGAGCGAGGCGCCTCTCTTGGCCCGACACGTGAGTGGGTGTGTGCATGTGTGTGTGCACGTGTGTGTGTGCGTGCGCGTATTTGTGTGCACGTGTGTGCGTGCGTATATGTGTGGGTGTGCGTGTGAGTGTGTGTGTATGTGGGCGTGTGAGTGCTTGTGTGTGTGAGTGCATGTGAGTGGGTGTGTGCATGTGTGTGTGTATGTGTGTGAGAGAGAGTGTGTGTGTGTGTGTGTGTGAGAGTGTGTGTGTATGAGTGTATGTGTGTGTGGGCAGTGTGTGTGAGAGTTAGGAGACTCTTTAATTAGCATTAATGATGCAGAAGTGCACTCAGAGACTCTCCAGAAAGCAGTGTCTGCACATGCTGGTGAGTAATGCATGTCCAAGGGGCTCATTTCATGCGCAGGAAGTCCAGGAAGTGGCATAATTACACGTCTTCAGGCAGTGCACCCCCCATGACTGCGTGACGCTTCCAGCATATGCACACTGCGGAGAGGAATAAGACGTCCGGAGGGACACTGTGATCAGCTCTCTGTGACAAGACAGAGAGAGGCTCCTGAGTGGCTCAGTCACAAAGGGCCCCTGTGATTGGACAGAGAGAGGCTCCTGAGTGGCTCAGTCACAAAGGGCCCCTGTGATTGGACAGAGACAGTCTCCTAATTGGCTCAGTCACAAAGGGCGGTTGCTGTAGGCTGGACCCTGAAGACTTCAGCCTAGAGGACATCAGAAGCAGCAGCCACAGTCTTTAAAAGGAAGCAGAAATTGGAATATGTAGATTTTCACCATATATTTATATTGCAGCGTTGCCAACTGTGCTCAGCTGGCTGTTGGCTTTAAGTGAGTCAGATTTATTGTGTTTGCGGCTGGCGGACGAATGTGGGGGGTGGGGGTGGAGGGGGGGGGGGGGTAGTAGCAGAGGGCCGAAAACAGGCAGGAAGGAGTGATGAAGACTTTTGTGTTGATCATATCTGAAGACTCACATGGCTCATGTTTTTACTTTGTTGTGTGATGATTTAGACCAGGGGTCCTCAATCTTATCCAGAAAGGGCCGGTGTGGGTGCAGGCTTTTGTTCCAACCAAGCAGTTACACACCTGATTCTACTAATCAAACACTAGAGTCTTCTTTGCAAAGGATCTTGATTAGTAGAATCAGGTGTGTAACTGCTTGGTTGGAACAAAAGCCTGCACCCACACCGGCCCTTTCTGGATAAGATTGAGGACCCCTGATTTAGACTGTTCTTTTGAAGTATCCGATTACAGTTATTAAAAAAAAAAGAAAACTGCTAAAAAAACAAAAGCTTGCTAATCCATACTGCAACCCCCCCCCCCCCCCCCCCACCATTCCCCCCTCACGTTGGGACGCATATGTTGCTTATCATATCAGCTCAGAAAACACGAACAAAAATACAGCTGTGCTCACATCTGCATGCCGGAGTCCTCACTGAGGCCAGGAGAAAAGGCCGTGCAGCCTGTAATCAGCGCAGGGAACATGCACATTATCACAACAATCAAGAGCGACCAAAGGTTATGGAATTTAAATCGTTTCCATGGTGCTGATCCTCTCAGTACCACCGAAGAAGCAGCAAAGAAAGAGGAGGAAACACACACACACACATACACACCACATACATGCACACTCAAACATATGCACATGAAACATGCACGCACGCACGCACGCACACACACGCGAACACATACACACAAACACCACACACATGCACACACAAACATATGCACATTCAACACGTTTGCGCGCAAACACACATGCATGCACGCACGCACACGAACACACACACATACGCACACACACAGACACACACACATGCACACACATACACAACACAATCATGCACACTGAAACATTTGCACATGCGACATGCATACGCACATGCACATACACACACACACACACACACATATCTAAGGTGAGTTGAAAGAGAAAAAGGCTCTGTTATTGATTGATTAAAGATTGCATTCAGTGTGTGCGCAGAGTCACGCTGGGATCTCCTGACACAGGGAGGTTCACTAAGTAGAGGCTTGTGGGACGAGGGTGAGCGAGAGGTGTATCCTGAATTAAGACACACCTGGACGCGAATCCTCACACACCTCAGCAACGGCCCCCCCAAGAGCAAAATATCAGCCAATACGAAACTGCCACGCCATCACCTTAAACCGCGAGTTTATCTGTGCGTGTGCAAAGCCCCACCCCTCCAGTAGTGACTTCAGCAGGCTCTACTCCAATCCCTGCCCACTGTGGTTATGCTCTGCCTCCTCCACGGACAGGCTGTCCAATCCCTGCCCACTGCAGACATGCTCCTCCTCCTCCACAGACATACTGTCCAATCCCTGCCCACTGCGGTCATGCCCCACCTACTCCACAGACAAGCTGTCCAATCCCTGCCCACTGCGGTCATGCCCCACCTACTCCACAGACAAGCTGTCCAATCCCTGCCCACTGCGGTCATGCCCCACCTACTCCACAGACATGCTGTCCAATCCCTGCCCACTGCGGTCATGCCCCACCTACTCCACAGACATGCTGTCCAATCCCTGCCCACTGCGGTCACCCCAACTGATATTGCAAATGTTCCAATCATTCATTTCTCCATAACACTAGTCTCACTCAAACCCCAGGTACATTGGGCTGTGGCCAGAGACTTCTGCAGAAGAGAAAGAAAATGGCGAACAACCAGAGCTGAACTGTTCAATTAAAAAAGCCCACCTCTCTCTTGGCCACGCACGACACGCTCACAAAAGAGCCAAAGGCCACAGTGGACACACCACAGCAGGAATCGGTTCTAGGGAGTCCTGAGACTCCAGTCACCATGACTTTTCCACTACCCGTCGACTCTTCTTTCTACTTAATTATCATCAAGATCAAATCAAATCAAATCAAAATGCATTTCACAAACAATTGTCACAATACACTTCACAGACAAACCTGGCTTATTACTCCCACAGGAGCAAGCCTAGAGCTACAGTGGCAGGAAAATACTCCCTGTGGCAGATGGGAAGAAAAGTCGGAATGGAACCAGGCTCAAGGGGGGGAACCCATCCTCCTCTGGTCGGCTCAGGGTGTAACTGACCAGGGTATTTTCCCATCAAACGTCAAAATGTTCAATAGAAGCATATTTTATAATTGGAGGGGAAAAAAATAGCAAACTGCAATTAACATCTAAAGAAAGAGATGCTGTATTTCAAACATGTAATTGTTCATTCCAAAAAAAAAAATGAAAAAATGAAAAAGAATGATCTGAGAATGAGGATGAGTCAGAATATTAATGCGTTTTTGCAATGTACCCAATTAGAAAGCAGCCATTTGGAGAAGCAGTGCGATATTATCCAGAGAGATACATTAGGAGAGCTCCATCCTCGCCCCTTCTCCGCGAGGTGTCCTGTGTAAAGCAAGACATTTTAATTAACTCTGGACCGTGGGTGTGATTTACTCCCAGAAGATGATCATTACAATATCCTTATTCATTCTCGGCTACTCGCCGATGTTAGCATTAAGCCCTTCAACGGGACTCATCGACTCTTCGTCTGGGGCTCCCTGGGTAAGGTTCCGGCAAACAAACACATTCGATAATAATCACCGAGTAGCCCAGCTTTTCACCTGACCCCCGCCATTTTTATTTGGACACTTTCTCCGATCTATCGCTGAAGCCAGACCCGCAGTTAATGGCTGCTCCAAGATCAAAAAATGTCATCAGGTGAAGCAGATGGTTTTACAGAAAGTTCACAGAGGAAAATGTGTCCAGTGTGTACCTGCCTGAGTTTTAAAGAGACATGCTGGCGGCCATTTTAGTGACCGAGACTGAACAGGTTCAGACCCAAGATGAGACGAATGCACTCAATGAACTCATAACTTATGAAAACAGTTATTCATTTTAGTATTTATAGAGACTTTTTACTCATTACTTCATATGAAAATATACGCACTCCTGCCGCAGCGTAAGAGTCGGGTTTAAGACGCAGTGATGCACGGATTTCCTGGCTCAACTGCGCCCCGACGCTGAAAGATGGTGGGGGTCTCTCCTGAGCGGAGAGAGAAAATGAGCGGTATTGATTTTCAGAGTGCCCCCCACCCCCCCTTCCCCCACCGTACCGCCACCCCCCCCACCCAACACTTCTGCCCTCTCAGCAGCTGTGGACATTTGACTGAGCCTTAAATCTGGACACTTGACAGGCAATACCTATAATTTCTGCTGTAATTAAGATGCGTTTTAATCTTCGCCGCGCGCTTTATTAAATTCAATATTGTTTTGCCACCGAGCCTCTTTCTCTGGTATCGGAGTGATCGATAATGGCACCACTACACTGCCCACAACAGTACGACTGCAGCAAATTCTGTTTCCACGGAGACGGAAGCGGCCTGTACCGATAAACTCATATGACTGATATCTGTTTCCGTGCAACACAACCGCATAAAGACCAGTGACAGCTGCTACAGAGTAACAGCTGGACTGAAACAGTAGCTGATCCTGCACTGGAAGAGAAGCTGATCTTGGACTGAACAAGCAGCTGATCCTGGACTGAAAGACCGGCTGATCACGGACTGAAATAGCAACTGATCCTGAACTGAAAGAGCAGCTTATCCTGGACTGAAAGGCTGGCTGATCATGGACTGAAATAGCAACTGATCCTGAACTGAAACAGCAGCTGATCCTAGACTGAAAGGCTGGCTGATCCTGGACTGAAACAGCAGCTGATCCTGAAATAGCACGTGGGCTGGACAGCCACTCTGTGTGATGGTGCGACAGGCGTTAGGGACCTGCAATGACATGGCAATTATTTAGACCACCATCAATCCATTTATGGTATGTATTAATTGGCTCAAATTAATGTCCCTTAATTATCTTTGCAACAGCGTGAAAAAGTATATAAATAAATATCGAAACCATCTTTAATATTTAAAACAGAAGCAATTTTTTTTCTCTCCTCCGAAGTTGCAATTAAACAGATGTGCAAACCCAGTGCTGCTAGAATTAATCATGAATATTTTAATTATGTATCGCTTTGGCAATGAGGCCAGTAATAAGCTGACAAAGCTGGCAGAATGTGAATCGGGGGCTGCAGCTGTTTGTGGGCGGGACGGGCGCACTGTAGCGCCTCTGTGATCCGCAGTGATGACGCAGCGCCCCTTAAAAAAACGCCACCCTCACCTGGCCGCCCCTCCGACACTGAGCGGGAGCGAACGCAACAGCCGCCTCAAAAAAAACAAAAATAAATAAAACCCTCGCCTTGAATTTGATCACGACCTTTCATCAAAAACTCTGAACTCTGAATTATGAAATTACGTTATTCAGAGAGAGCGGTTAAATGCGGAAATATTCTGCCTTGCGTGAACCCTTTTTGGCAGGGCACGCATGCATGGCATTCTGCGCTTGGCGTTATAGGCTGGGCTGCGTTCCAGAATCTATAATGGGCGCTTGCGATGATCAATGGGAAGCGCGTCGAGGGTCGGGGGGGCGGCTGGGGGCAGCTGACACCCAGCAGGATCGCTCCCAAGGCTTCATTGGGCCGAATAAGAAGATCGCGCTCCGTGTCCAGCATGGCGCCCGGACAAGCAGTCAGTGGTCCTCGCCGCTGAGAGATCGCGGTCGTAACGAGAGCGGCCTCAAATTACCCAAAGACACGCATGTTAGGGGCGCTCCTGCGGTTGCCCTTGACCCAAGGCACTGGCCTCAGAGCTGGAGTTGGACCCCGGGCGCTGCACTGTGGCTGCCCACTGCTCCTAAGTGACTAGGGTGGGTCAAAATGCAGAGGACAAATTACTCCACGGGGTTCAATAAAGTGTATCATCATTTATCATTACATTAACGATTAACGCAGAAGTGCCAGAGAACCAAAACAAACTGATCTGCTGCACAGGTCTACCAGCATACCAAGCCTGTGCTCTGTGACCCATTTCTATAATGGGCACCAGAGTGCTGGACCTGTGCTCGCTTTCCTGTGTCTTTAACAGACACCAGAGTGCCAAACCTGTGCTGTGGACTGGAGGAAAACCCGAAATCTGCACGGTCGCCCGCGAGGCGGATGCTGTCACAATAAAGCTCGCTCTCTCCCTCAGCAGAGCCCTTCGAAACCTGCAGGAGATGCAGAGCAGAGGCGCACTGCGTCTCCCGGGATGCCACGCATCGTTTCCCATGAGCCTTTGTGGGGCACTGGGGGGCACATTAGCCATCCGGTTCCCCTCCCCACACTGACCCGCACTTTGCGCCATGCTTGCACCTGCCCATCCCCCACCCCCCGGCTGGGCTTTTGCGAAATCACCCCCAGGGCACTTTGAGGCCACCATCTTGCACAGACCTCCGGCCATCGGGTTTGGGGTGAGACCCTGGTGCGCTGCAGTAAACAACGAAGTCTGATAAATAACAGCGGCCCACCCTGGGACTCGACCCACCGCCCCTCTGGTGCGGACCCGGGTGCCACCGCTTTCTGATTAACAGTGAACCCAGACGGACCCGGGCTGCTGTTGCCATCGGCGACGCGGAACAGAGAGGAATCCTGATCACACAGCAGTACAGAACTGGCCCTTAAATATACGCCTGCTCACGCACACCTATGGAAAAACAGAACACTGAAAAAATAAAAACCCGATGCAGCTTATTGAGTGTATTCTACTGTGTATGAACAGCACAGCTTTCCGAGTGTATTCACCTGTATGTGAAAAGCAGCTTTCCCTGTGCATTGACCCGTATGAAGAAAAGCACAGCTTTCCGAGTGTATTCTCCTGTAGACCAAGCTTCAGTGATGACCGTATGTAAGCACAGCTTTCGAGTGTATTTAGTAAGCACACTTCTCATGTATCGTAGTAAAGCACAGCTTTCTGAGTGTGCCTGTAGAGAAGCCATGAATAGATTCCAGGATGCCTGTGAGACAGCCAGGAGGCCTGCAAGTGCGAATTAGAGTCTGGAAGAGTCTCATGCGAGATTGGGGCAGGGCGTTCTGGTAAATGCCCGCCTCATCACGCTGTTCTTCAGGAGAGGGGATGGACCGTGCGCAGGAAGAATCTCTCGTACAGTAGATCACTTTGTTAATCCCATCATCAGAGTCTCATCGGAGGGGAACACAATGGTCAGAGAGCGGCACAGTAGAGCGGCATGGTAGAGCGGTATGTTGGAGTAGTACAGTAGAGTTGCATGGTAGAGTGGTACATTAGAGTAGTACAGTAGAGCTGTATGGTAGAGCGGTACGTTAGAGTAGTACAGTAGAGCTGTATGGTAGAGCGGTATATTCGAGTAGTACAGTAGAGCTGTATGGTAGAGCGGTACATTAGAGTAGTACAGTAGAGCTGTATGGTAGAGCGGTACATTAGAGTAGTACAGTAGAGCTGTATGGTAGAGTGGTACATTAGAGTAGTACAGTACAGCTGTATGGTAGAGCGGTACATTAGAGTAGTACAGTACAGCTGTATGGTAGAGCGGTACATTAGAGTAATACGGTAGAGCTGTATGGTAGAGCGGTACATTAGAGTAGTACAGTAGAGCTGTATGGTAGAGCGCTACATTAGAGTAGTACAGTAGAGCTGTATGGTAGAGCGGTACATTAGAGTAGTACAGTAGAGTCTGTATGGTAGAGCGGTACATTAGAGTAGTACAGTAGAGCTGTAGGTAGAGTGGTACATTAGAGTGTACAGTAGAGCTGTATGGTAGAGCAGTACAGTGGTAGAGTAGTACAGTAGAGCTGTATGGTAGAGCGGTACATTAGAGTAGTACAGTAGAGTTGCATGGTAGAGCGGTACATTAGAGTAGTACAGTAGAGCTGTATGGTAGAGCGGTACATTAGAGTAGTACAGTAGAGCTGTATGGTAGAGCGGTACATTAGAGTAGTACAGTAGAGCTGTATGGTAGAGCGGTACATTAGAGTAGTACAGTAGAGCTGTATGGTAGAGCGGTACATTAGAGTAGTACAGTAGAGCTGTATGGTAGAGCGGTACATTAGAGTAGTACAGTAGAGCTGATGGTAGAGCGTACTGAGATACGTAAGCTGTAGTAGGGTAGAGGCTAGTGTAGGTACATTAGAGTAGTACAGTAGAGCTGATGGTAGAGCGGTACATAGAGTGTACAGTAGAGCTGTATGGTAGAGCGCATAGAGTAGTACAGTAGAGCTGCGAGGTAGAGCGGTACAGTAGAGCTGTACATTAGAGCTGCGCAGGTGAGCTACATGAGTTGGCGGGATGGGCGAGCGGCACACACTAGCTCACTCTCACATGCTGCTTTCACTTGTATGGGGGGCTGGGGGGGGGTTTGGGTGATGGCTGGAATCTCTGGCTGGCTGCAACGTGCAAACTTCTAGCTCTTTAAAAAAAAATAATAAAAAATCTTCTTTCAGTTTCACTTGGCTTTATTACCATGGAAACATTCATATCGCCAAAGCTTACTGAAAAAGAGAAAAATCTCACAAAAACGAAGCTATAAAAAGAAAATGGCAAGTTTCACTAAAAACATAGCGCTTGCATAGAATAAAATACTTAATTCTATGCAAGCGCTATGAATTAAAACCTCTCTTTTAATCCCCTCTCACACATCTCGCCTCCCCCCCTTTCTCTTTGCCCCTTTCATCCATTCTCTTGCCCCCTTGCAGAGGGGTGCAGTTTGTACGTGGGGTCTGCAGTTTTAAATTCTGTTTTAAGCACCTGCACCAGTAGGTCTACCATTACAAAAGAACGACCAGCACCATCCACATAGGTACTGAACATACTCACAAGACAGACTGAGGGTAATTCAGTGTAAAATTCACAGAATTCAGGACCCTTCACCTGTGAGCATGGCTGGCTGTAGCAGATTCTGATTGCTCACCAGATACTCTACTTCATATCCTTAAAGATTCTGTATTCTCACCTGATACTCTACTTCACAATCTTTAAAGATTCTGCATTCTCACCAGATACCCTGCTTCACATACTTAAAAAATCTGTATTCTCACCTGATACTCTGCCTCACAATCTTTAAAGATTCTGTATTCTCACCAGATACTCTGCTTCACAACCTTTAAAGATTCTGTACGCTCACCAGATACTCCACTTCACATTCCTAACACTGGAAAAACTTCACTTCGTGTTCCTGCCTCTTAATTTTCACATTTCCCCAGTGAGAGAGAGAGACAGCAGGCTTCCTGAGCACAGAGACCAAAGAGTGATAATCCGAGACAGCGTTCCGCCCCAAAGTAACCCTGAAACCACCCCCCCCCCCCCCCGAGTGCAGTGCTTAATTTGTAAATCAGCAGGTGCCAGAACAAGAAGTGCCCAACCTGAGGGAGATGGCCGAATCTTAATGCGCACACAAGTAGCGCACACACCAAAAAAACTGTGTCCAAGCGGAGTGGTCACAGCAACCCCCCCCCCTGGCTGCGTTTATATGGTCTTAAACTTCACCATCATCCCTTACCTTTGGCTTCCAGATCCTCCAGCCCTTAGTTACCGTCTCCAGGCTCTGGAGACCAGGCTTCACAACGCAGATCTCAAACACACACGCTGCTTTATTCTCCAACCAGAGCTCTTCAGCTACTTAATTACCTGGATTGTTATCACAGCTTGACTTGGGGGGAAAAAAAAAAAAAAAAAAAAAAAAGTAAAAATTTCTGAAAATTGCTAATTACTGCCCAAGACTATATTTCTGTGTTATAGTTAGGAGATAATGTAACGGAATATGGAAAAAGAGTAATTAAATGAATGAGCCAATTAAGCCAATGGTATTGGCTGGCACAAAAATAAAACAAAAAACATATGGCGTGCACGAATGCGCACAGGCACGCGCACGCACGCACGCACGCACACACGCACGCACGCACGCACACTCTCTTAACTCCACAGGTTATTTTCACAGGTAGTTTACACTCCTATTCTCATCCTTTAAGCACTCTGACACACTGTACTGTAATGGCCCCAAGCAGAGGAGCGGATAACCGTACTTCTGATCGCCCTGACTGCGATTCAAACGAAGATGAATAAACTGCGTTTTAACATGCGCCTGTTACGCTCCCACGGTCCCCTGAGAGCTGGTAAAACCATGCACTATAATACAAGAGTATCCAAGGTCGAGGTCAATAACTGGAACCAGTTTACAATCACATCGCATTACCGTAGAGATGTGGAGGTTGGATAGTTCTGCATGCAGAACTACTTCAGATATTTAACCCCAGGAAATGCATGTGACCTCAAGTAATTGCAAGTAATTACCAAGCAGCACTTTTTTCTATTTATTTATTTATTTATTTATTTATTTTCTTCTTGGTGATAGTAAAAATGGGACAGAATCATTTTCTGTAAAGGGTTAGGGTTACAAACTACAGTTTGGCCTGCAAACGTGTCACGTGTGCTATGAGTTCATTATTAAATACATACAATGTTGTTATTATTCCGTACGCTTTCATCTTCTTCATTTGTTCCTGAGTACTTCAACATCCCACCCTCTCCCCATCCAAAATAAGACGGCTTGCAGACAGAGCCACTTCCAGGAAAACACCACACTGGAGCTCCCACAGATCTGACCCCTGCAAATAACGTGACCTCATTCTGTGAATAATTACTCAGAAGCCCTCATTTTCTCATTCGACTCAAGGCTCAATTTAGTTGTCAAGTTATTACAATTATTATTCTTAGAGGTTCATGAATAACTTTCCAAGATTCGGTTCTTTGTGATTCATCTCTGGAGAGCAGGAGGTCCAAAACATTAATAAGAGAAAGAGCTGAAAATAGTCTCCAGTCACAGGAAGGCAAAAGGGCCCCTCGCAGCTCCATAATGAATCCTGCGGTATATTACATCATGTTATTCGTCCGCCCCGGCACATTAAACGAAAGTTGCAGACGCAAAGGCCTTGATTTTCTAAATCCTACAAAGCCCATTTGCAGTTAACCTTCAGGAGCAAGCGTGTGAGTAAAAAAAAAAAAAAAAAACTTTGATTCAGCGTTCGCTGGTAGAAGGTTGTTTACTTGCACGCCGCCACTTCTAAGATTTAGTGGCCGCTAAACCAGACACTTAACAGGCGTTTTTAAAAAAAACCAAAAAAAAAGAAACCTCATTTCTCAAACTTGAAGACAAAGCACACGATGTCTTCAACCGCGCGGAGGAAGAATGGAGGTAAAGAGCACTGAGACCCGCCATCGAAGAAAGATCAAGACGGGCGACGCCAGCCCATGGGCTCCTAACGGCAGCAGAACTCTTCGGAACGTCTCGACTGACAGCGTGAAAAGTGCCCGGGCCCTTTTTTGTCTGGGGCACAGCGGCAGGCGGAGAGAGCAGAGAGGATCATCCGCTCACTCTCTGGGCTCACGTTCCACCTCCAAAACCACTGTGGTCTGTGGGGAGTTCTAGTGACTTAAAACGGGAATGAATTCAGTACATAACAGGCATAGTCTTATCGGTTACCACTTTAACGTATTTTAAATATATACTACATTGGAAGTCGCGGAATTAAGCATTCCTTTTATTCACAATGTATCGCACAGCACAATCAAGCCATGGGGGGGAGGGGAGGATATGGATGGATGGGGGTAAACAGGAGGGCATGTAAAATTAAGACTAATAAGCTGCATTTTACAAACTAGATTGACAAAGACCTCACCACATATTGACCGATCCAAATCGAAAGGCGGTCAGCGGCTGCCTGCAGAAGTGTGCATAGCTCATAACTCACATACTGAGATCAGACACGCAAACATTTAGCTCTGGATTCAATCAACATCAGTCAAAATTAGCCTAAATATAACCGTTAGGTGCCAGAATTCATCCTTTGAGTTCTGTTCTTCCATCACAGTCAAGGGTGACAGTGGCTATAGACTTGCCGACAAAATGTTCAGACATTCATAACAACCCGTACAAAACCAAACAAAAGAGAGTTTTAAAAATGTCCGGCATCTCACGGTTACAGCAAAACTTTGCTGATGTGGAACTGGGCGAAAGGAAGCAGCATCAAAAACGGGGTGTCTGAAGTGCGGCGGAAAGCTCGGTGTGCGTATCGTCCGTCGCCGTGTGTGTGGAGGGACTGATGCTTTGAGAGAGTCTGAAATGTGAAATAAAAGCCCTTAAAGTGCAGCTTTGGGGGGGGGGGGGGGGGGACGGGACGAGAATAAAAAAAAATATAAAAAAAAAAACACTTTGAAAGGGCAGAGCCATGGATTCAGAGCCATTTTGAAGTCCCTGGGTCTGCTGTGGCAGAGGGGCCTTCTGTGTGGAGAAGCGGGCTGGCTGCTGCCGCATATTATAAATTCCCCTGAACCCTCAAAGTGCTCAGAGGGAAACGCGAAGGTTTATAATGCGGTCCGGCTCATAATGGCATCCTTGAGACGGACGCACTTCAGCAGAAACGCATTATCCCTCACAGAAAGCAACACGGCGGCACGCTGGATGACGGAGCTGGGTGCTTTTCTGGGGTGCAATGATCTCCAAACCACCCCCCACCCCCCCACACACACACACAATGATCAGCTCTAACAGGGGTCAATGTGGAGCCTCTCTTTGCCCACCTCCCCACCCCACACAGGATCAGAGGGAGACAGACAGACAGACAGACAGATAGACGGACGGACGGACGGACGCAGCAGAGAGGCAGGAAAGTGTACAGGGGAGTAGACGAGGCTGTCGGTGAGGAGGGGAAAAAAAGGGTTTTCTCAGCCTCCTGAGCGCAGTGCATTCTGGGCCAGAGGGAGAAAGATGGGGGGGGGGGGTGAGGGGGCGTGGCCTAATGATCATGACAGAGACCCGCGACCAACCAACCCAGCTTGAGCCCTCAAAAAAAAAAATATGGTTTCCAGTTGTGTCTGGTCACAAACACTTCCCCTGTCCAAGGCGCAGTTTGGCAGGGGGGACACATGGAAGTCACGCTGCAGCCAATGCCCTCAAATGAAGTCTCCACTCCGGGTATATGAGACGCACTACTACCCCCGTGGGTTAATGTTAAACGCGTTTCTCCCCTACGGTTACCGCCATGTTGTGGGCTAATCACCGTGCTCCGCGCCCGTCCCTGACCTTGTGGGGGGAGATTAATGTCTGCATTGCGTGGTCAGAGGGCCAGTAATCCCCCTGGGGGGGGTGGGGTGAAGGCTCTCTGTCTCCGTGCCATGTGTTGGTGTTTAACCAGGCCCCTGCCAGCTGACCCCACCCCCCCCCCCCCGCGGCTACCATCCGAAAATGCATAATTCATCCGTCCACTTTAATTTCACACGCCTCCTAATCACGCGCGGTGGGATCCGGCTTGGGGCCGGTCCAGTGGTCATTTCGGGGCTGCAGCTGTCGTTACCGCGCTCAGACATGACCGGGACACGTCCGCGGGACACGCCAACGGGACCCCGCGGACTGCCGTGACGACCGGTGACTGACAGGGGAGAGCCTCTGCCCTGCGATGGTGACATGTAAGAGGCAGGGGGGGTGGGGGGTGGTGGCGGAGGACGGGTGTTCCCAGCATGCTCTGCTCTCAGCGAGACCTACATTTCCCCCTCTAGCTACCTTCAGGTGCTGAAGGGCCTTGTGTGCCTCTCACTGATTGGCCAGAATGGAGTGCCCCCCCAATTAGCCAAACTAGCTAGCACTGATGTCTAAGTCCCTCCGGATACTCAGCCCGGAATTCTAAATATCCGCCTCCTGACTGTTGGAAGCATTCCCGGTTCTGACTGGGTGTAGCCAGTCAGAACCAGAATACTGTGGAGTGCACCAGAACATGCAGAGAAAACATACGTAGCAAAGGATTCTGGGGAATCTAAAACATCAACGCGCTCGTCTCATTTCAAACTGGGACTGGCATAAGGGAAGGTATAAGTGAGAGAGAGAGGTCATTCAAGTGCTGTGATATTCATTAGTATGTGTGTCTCATTGCAGGCGTTTATGACACTCATGTCATGCATTTTGTGAATAAAGAGTTCATGCAGCAGCTGAGATCATCAGTTCCATTCCAGGTTCAGACCCCACCAGCCCAGCAATTCATCACCCGGATCACACGCGCACACACCATTTTATCACCAGGTTTTTACAATACAATTTTTAGCCTGGAAAACCTTTTTTTTTTTTTTTTTTTTCTTGTACCTGGAAGATACAGAACAAACTAAATGGCTTACAGCAAGGGTACTGTGTTTTGGTGACCGGCGATTTCATTTTGAAGCCTTTTGCTGAACAGAGTAAAAAATAAAAAAAAAAAAAAAAAATAAAAATAACATGGCCCTGTTGAAAATATCAATTTGGTAGAACAAGGCTTAATGCTTTTTTGATTCTTGTTCCCTTCGGCTGGGATAATGTCCAGCCTGCGCCTTCCGTCCCGCCGCGCACGTACACGCGCGTGTAAAGCTAAAAAAGAACTGATTCACATCCCCCGAGGGTCAGACTCCCGCTGGTCGGGACGAAGGAGAAAACGTTTGTTGATTGTCCTCTTTATCAGGATCGCGGGAAGGCGGCCGTGTGCCGCGGCGGGAACAAAGGCCCGCCCGCGAGTCCACAAATCAACCGCCAATCACGACACCGCGGTCACCGGAGTCCCCTGGACCGGAGCCGCGCGACGCGCCAGCTTCAGACGCTGTGTTATTTTTCACCGCAAAGCGCCGAGTACTCAGACAGAGAGAGAGAAAGAGCTGGGCACTGTGAAGGAGATATAGAGCTGGGTACTGTGAGAGAGATATAGAGCTGGGCACTGTGAGAGAGACAAAGAAAGAGCTGGGTACTGTGAGAGAGATATAGAGCTGGGCACTGTGAGAGAGATATAGAGCTGGGCACTGTGAGAGAGATATAGAGCTGGGCACTGTGAGAGAGATATAGAGCTGGGCACTGTGAGAGAGATATAGAGCTGGGCACTGTGAGAGAGATATAGAGCTGGGTACTGTGAAGGAGATATAGAGCTGGGTACTGTGAAGGAGATATAGAGCTGGGTACTGTGAAGGAGATATAGAGCTGGGCACTGTGAGAGAGATATAGAGCTGGGTACTGTGAGAGAGATATAGAGCTGGGTACTGTGAGAGAGATATAGAGCTGGGCACTGTGAAGGAGATATAGAGCTGGGCACTGTGAGAGAGATATAGAGCTGGGTACTGTGAGAGAGATATAGAGCTGGGTACTGTGAGAGAG
Source organism: Anguilla rostrata (assembly GCF_018555375.3). NCBI lineage: Eukaryota > Metazoa > Chordata > Actinopteri > Anguilliformes > Anguillidae > Anguilla > Anguilla rostrata. Next base: position 32,331,497 of record NC_057947.1, on the reverse strand, counting down.
ATATAGAGCTGGGTACTGTGAGAGAGATATAGAGCTGGGTACTGTGAGAGAGATATAGAGCTGGGTACTGTGAGAGAGATATAGAGCTGGGCACTGTGAGAGAGATATAGAGCTGGGTACTGTGAGAGAGATATAGAGCTGGGTACTGTGAGAGAGATATAGAGCTGGGCACTGTGAAGGAGATATAGAGCTGGGTACTGTGAGAGAGATATAGAGCTGGGTACTGTGAGAGAGATATAGAGCTGGGTACTGTGAGAGAGATATAGAGCTGGGTACTGTGAAGGAGATATAGAGCTGGGTACTGTGAAGGAGATATAGAGCTGGGCACTGTGAGAGAGATATAGAGCTGGGCACTGTGAAGGAGATATAGAGCTGGGTACTGTGAGAGAGATATAGAGCTGGGCACTGTGAGAGAGATACAGAGCTGGGCACTGTGAAGGAGATATAGAGCTGGGCACTGTGAGAGAGATACAGAGCTGGGCACTGTGAAGGAGATATAGAGCTAGGCACTGTGAGAGAGATATAGAGCTGGGCACTGTGAGAGAGATATAGAGCTGGGCACTCTGACAGAGAGAGAGAAAGAGCTGGGCACTGTGAAGGAGATATATAGCTGGCTACAGTGAAGGAGATATAGAGCTGGGTACTGTGAGAGAGATATAGAGCTGGGTACTGTGAAGGAGATATAGAGCTGGGCACTGTGAGAGAGATATAGAGCTGGGCACTGTGAGGGAGATATAGAGCTGGGTACTGTGAAGGAGATATAGAGCTGGGTACTGTGAAGGAGATATAGAGCTGGGCACTGTGAAGGAGATATAGAGCTGGGCACTGTGAGGAGTTATAGAGCTGGGCACTGTGAGAGAGATATAGAGCTGGGCACTGTGAGAGAGATATAGAGCTGGGTACTGTGAGAGAGATATAGAGCTGGGTACTGTGAGAGAGATATAGAGCTGGGTACTGTGAGAGAGATATAGAGCTGGGTACTGTGAAGGAGATATAGAGCTGGGACTGTGAGGAGATATAGAGCTGGGTACTGTGAGAGAGATATAGAGCTGGAACTGTGAGAGAGTATAGCTGGGGCACTGTGAGAGATATAGAGCTGGGTACTGTGAGAGATATAGAGCTGGGTACGTGAGAGATAGAGCTGGGCACTGTGAAGAGAGACTGACCTTATACTGTGTCTTGGTCATTGTGAGAGATCAAATGGCACGTCTTGTAAATTTCCACACAAGCTCATTCACCTGATAAGGACTGTAGTATAAGCTGGCCTGAGAAGATGGGTTACATTACGCGTAAGCCGTCGGGGGAGAAAAAGCTGGAGTAGGAGTCAAAAAAAAAAAAAAAAAAAAAAAAAAAAAAAAAAAAAAAAAAAAAAAAAAAAAAAAAAAAAAAAAAAAAAAAAAAAAAAAAAAAAAAAAAAAAAAAAAAAAAAAAAAAAAAAAAAAAAAAAAAAAAAAAAAAAAAAAAAAAAAAAGTGAGAGAGATATAGAGCTGGGCACTGTGAGAGAGATATAGAGCTGGGTACTGTGAGAGAGATATAGAGCTGGATACTGTGAAGGAGATATAGAGCTGGGTACTGTGAGAGAGATATAGAGCTGGGCACTGTGAGAGAGATAGAGCTGGGTACTGTGAGAGAGAAAGAGCGGGGTACTGTGAAGGAGATATAGAGCTGGGTACTGTGAAGGAGATATAGAGCTGGGTACTGTGAGAGAGACATAGAGCTGGGTACTGTGAGAGAGATATAGAGCTGGGTACTGTGAGAGAGACATAGAGCTGGGTACTGTGAGAGAGATATAGAGCTGGGCACTGTGAAGGAGATATAGAGCTGGGTACTGTGAGAGACAGAGCTGGGCACTGTGAGAGGTATAGAGCTGGCCACTGTGAGAGAGATATAGAGCTGGGTACTGTGAGAGAGATATAGAGCTGGGCACTGTGAGAGAGAAAGAGCGGGGTACTGTGAGAGAGATATAGAGCTGGGCACTGTGAGAGAGATATAGAGCTGGGTACTGTGAGAGAGATATAGAGCTGGGTACTGTGAAGGAGATATAGAGCTGGGCACTGTGAGAGAGATATAGAGCTGGGTACTGTGAAGGAGATATAGAGCGGGGACTGTGAGGAGTATAGAGCTGGGTACTGTGAGAGATATAGAGCTGGGTACTGTGAAGGAGATATAGAGCTGGGTACTGTGAAGGAGATATAGAGCTGGGTACTGTGAGAGAGATATAGAGCTGGGCACTGTGAGGGAGATATAGAGCTGGGTACTGTGAAGGAGATATAGAGCTGGGTACTGTGAGAGATACAGAGCTGGGCACTGTGAGAGAGGTATAGAGCTGGGTACTGTGAGAGAGATATAGAGCTGGGTACTGTGAGAGAGATATAGAGCTGGGTACTGTGAAGGAGATATAGAGCTGGGTACTGTGAGAGAGATATAGAGCTGGGCACTGTGAGAGAGATATAGAGCTGGGTACTGTGAAAGATACAGAGCTGGGCACTGTGAAAGAGAGAGAAAGATTCACCCCCCTTACTCTGTTCTTTTCTTTTTTTTTTTGGTTTCTCTCATTGTGCCAGATGGACTGCAAATGAGTCACCGTTTCTTTCTCCGTCTAAATTTCCAACACAAGCCTCTTTCATCCTGATAAAAGGATCTGTCAGTACAGCAGGGCCCCTGAGCCCGAAGCATGGGGTTTACATTACAGCAGGTCAGAGGGCCCGGGCCCGTACACAGGAGCAGGCCTGTTAAGCAATGCTGAAGCTGATGGCCCCAAGTCCTCCCAGGCCAGATACATCTCTGGATTTCATCTGCTCATTCCACAACCCTGCCCCCCTCCCCCCCATCATCGTTCACCCTGCCCCACATCTCAGCTTCATTTATCGATCGGCTCATGAATGAATACCGAAGTCTGCTCTCGTGCGCCGCTATGAGAAGCGAAGAGTGAGGAGTTGCAGCCAATTAGCTGATTAAAACGATTCTGAGAGCAGGAAGCGAAACCCAGGAGCAGGGTTCTGCACTGCACTGTAGGGCACCAGAGCCTGGCCAAATATTCACACACACACACACACACTTTCAGCCCTGTTCAGGTGGAGGTGCTGCCCTGGTGTCCGACCACGGCTACGTTTCCTGACACTAGCGTGATGAACACTAGCATGGAGCACACTAGCAGGTTAAATACTAGCATGGTACACACTAACATAGTGCACACTACTATTGCGCACACTAGCATATTGCACACTAGCATGGTGCACACTAGCACAATGCACACTGGCATAGTGAACACTAGCACAGGGCTCACTAGCATGAAGGCACACTAGCATAGTAAACACTAGCATGATGCACACTAGCATAGTAAACACTAGCATGGTGCGCATTAGCATAGTGAACACTAGCACAGAGCTCACTAGCATGATGCACACTAGCATAGGGCTCACTATCATGATGCACACTAGCATAGTAAACATTAGCATGATGTGCATTAGCATAGTGAACACTAGCACAGAGCTCACTAGCATGATTCACACTAGCATAGTAAACACTAGCATGGTGCACACTAGCATAGGGCTCACTAGCATGATGCACACTAGCATAGTGAGCACTAGCATGATGCACACTAGCATAGTAAACACTAGCATGATGCGCATTAGCATAGTGAACACTAGCACAGAGCTCACTAGCATGATGCACACTAGCATAGTAAACACTAGCATGGTGCACACTAGCATAGGGCTCACTATCATGATGCACACTAGCATAGTAAACATTAGCATGATGTGCATTAGCATAGTGAACACTAGCACAGAGCTCATTAGCATGATTCACACTAGCATAGTAAACACTAGCACGGTGCACACTAGCATAGGGCTCACTATCATGATGCACACTAGCATAGTAAACATTAGCATGATGTGCATTAGCATAGTGAACACTAGCACAGAGCTCATTAGCATGATTCACACTAGCATAGTAAACACTAGCATGGTGCACACTAGCATAGGGCTCACTAGCATGATGCACACTAGCATGGTGAACACTAGCATGGTATACAACAGTATAGTAGCCCCATAGTAGACTGCTGCTCATACTTGCCACTGAAGCCTATAGTTATTTAGATAGATGCCCTTTTCGGAAAGCCAGGTTGAGACTGCTGCATTCTCTCCCTTATTGCAAAGTTAATGTACTCTGCAAACCCCTCAATTTCACTGCAGCCTTGTGTCAGTTCCCAGGTTCTCCACTAGAGGACAATAAAAAGATGTGAACAATCTCGCAAGAGCAAGATTATTAAACTGTGGAAAAACACAAAAAAGTATTTTTTAGCTATGCATAATTCATGAGTTGAATGATAAATAAAGTAAATATCAAAAACAGCCTAAAAGAAATTTAGTATTTATTTGGAAAATATTTTTTACCTCACAAACATATCTACAGTACACATTGGCTTCAATAGCAGGCCCGTGCAGAAGGGGGGAAGGGGGGGGGGACTCTGGGTGCACCTGCCTATTTTGCCCAAATGTGCCCCTTTTATTAAGAAAAAAAAAAATTGTATTATTGTTGCAGTCAATTTTCATTAATACATAAAACATATATTCTGCACAATAAAATCTGTACAAAGATCTGAGTGTAGTAAAACAGTTTTTCTCGGTTGGTGGGCTCTTTTTTCCCCGCTTTGAGCACCTGCTAAAACACTTCAGCAGGCAGAATGTCAGGATTGGACTACATTTCCCCAGGTGTTCATGGGAAGTGTAGTCCAGAGCTAGTGATCCCCCTCCGCCCTACTACAATTATGGACCAGGTTTCGGAGTGAAACTGCTCTGAGCAACAGGGACGTAAAGACACTGAACCATATAAAGAGGGGAGCAAGTGTGGCGTCCCCTGGTGAAGGGGGGGGGGGGCACACACTGGCCGTCCCAGGGGGGGGTTTAGGAGGTCACCGTAACAGCTGCGCGGCGGAGGTAAAAGGCCAGACAGCTGGGCACAGCGCTGGATTCACGCAGGCGGAGAGAGAGAGGAGAGCGGGGGGGGGACAGGGGGGAGAGAGGGAAATCGGTTGCGCCCGTTAGCGCTCACGGATGGCTGCCCCCCCCCTTGCAGCAGAGCGGGAGGGGGAGAGGGCTAACGAGTTTGCGTGCGCGCGACGCCGCCGCTAAACGCAATAATGAACAGAGCGCGCCGGCGCGTTAGCGATGCGCCACTCTTTACAAAGCCGAGGGACGAGCGACACAGAACCGCACGCTTCGCTCGCCCCGAAAAGCCGCAAATTGACTTTTTGGAGGGAGAGAGAGAGAAAAAAAAACGCTTTTAATGAACGCAGCCAACAAATTAATTACATATCGTTCAGAAATTGCATTGTCCTTTGGCGGCACGCTCTCTTGGGCTTTTGGAGGGTGGGGGGGGTGAGGATGGAGGAGGGGGGGGGGGGCCGGATTATCTGAATGGAAACAAAAGATGCCGCTGATGGGATGATGCGCGAGAGAGAGGCAGAGACGAGCTTCACCTGAGCGCAAGATTGCGTCCTCTGGAATGAATCAGCCTGACGGGAACGTGTACGCTCACAGCTGGTCCCCCCCCCCCGCGTGCGTTTAAATACCTCAATACCACAAACCTGCCCGACAGCTCGCATCACTCCGCTCTCACCGCTAATGAAAATATAAACCAATCATCCCCGTTCGCTTGTCTTCACAGTCTTACCTCCTGAGGCGCACTTCGCTGACATTTTGGGCCCCAGTTGCCGCCCCCCCCCCCTTTGCCACTCTATCCACCGCAACGTTAGCGTTATGGTCAGAGGTGGGTAACCCGGCTTCAAAGAGTAAAAAGACTGACCATGCATTTGCTCCACCGCCATGCACTAAACCAGCTGATTCTAATTAGCATAACTCTTCACCATGGTAGGAAGATTAATTATTGTGATCAGCTGGTTTAGTGCATGTTGGTGGAGCAAATACATGGTCAGTCTTTTTACTCTCTGAAGCCGAGTTACCCACCTCTGGTTACGGTGTTTACGTACGACGCAAGACTGGGCCCCAGTAGCCGCCCCCCCTTAGCCGCTCTATCCACCGCAGCGCAACGTTAGCTTTACGGTGTTCACGTACGACGCAAGACGACGAAGCCGCAGCCTTTTTTTCCCTCACGTTTTTCCGTCAGTTCCGTGATGCTGTGAAATCATCAGAACTGTTTCAGTGCGCCTGTCCCCGTGGAGACAGAAGTTTGGGAGCTGCATCCCATTAGCGGGAGTTTAACACCACCTTCGGCGCGCGGGACGCGCGGCGATAACGAAGTGCTAATTTGGGGACGCGCGGGCCTCTTAATTACGTTACCACATCTCAATTAGGGATCCCAGCTGGACGGGCGCTGGGAACACGTGTCTCCCCGCCAACCCCAAACCCCCCCCCCCCCCCCGTAAAGCGGGATTAATTTCGGTGCATGCTGGGAAGGGGGACCAGGCCCCGCACCCTTCGCCCCCGGAGTCCGACAAACAAGGGGTGCCGAACTCCCAATCCCAGGTTTTCCAGATAAAATAAACGACTGGGTTTCAAATTCAACGGTTAGCGAAAGACTTAATAGCAGAAGCTGGCATGAAATCCCCTGGGCTCTAAAATCAGGGGCTGAAACTGTGACCTGAAGCAGGAGGTCAAACTGCCATCCTGGGGGGGGGGGGGGGGGGGGCTGGGGCACAGTTTCTGTGGGTTTCTCTGGTTTCCTTTCAACGAGCAGCAAATCGATACCTTTGAAATGAACTGTGTGGAGTCTACAGCCAATCAGGGACTCAGAGGAAGCGTGTATGCGGCGCTGAAGCACACCAAAAAAAAAAACCGCGATTTCATCTGTGGTATCCGTGCCGTTAGAGGTTTTTCCGGTGGGCGTGGCCTAGGCTGGGAGTGGCACTAAGTGCTGCGTCTCCATCTGTAAAGGACGAAAGGAAAAAAAGCAGACAGGGCCCACACACTGTCCCACAGCCCCTGCGGGACGCTCCAGTCCTCATTAACGGACAAAATGCTGACGGCACCCCCGACCGGGACACCCTTTCTCCCGCTCCACTCTGGCGGGGCGGCCGGTGCCGATTCGCAGGACGGCCTCTGAAAGGGGGCGGGATCGTCAGACCGTAACCACAGCGTCCAAAAGGAGCGGATCCTCGGTCTGACGGACAAAACGAAACGCTTTCGACACGCACAAAGTCCTCGAGCGAAAGCGTTCACAAGCACCATGTGGACGCTTGAAGTGAATCACGCAAGGGCGGTCACTTTGTCTAGGGGCTTTCGGCTTCGCAAATTAACGATAAACGATGTCGCAATACGGAAAAACCTTCTTTGTCCGACGGTAGGACACATAGGGACAAGAACACAGCGCACACACACGCTTCAATACGCTGTTCACCTTGACCAGCTAAGGAGAAACAAAGCACCTTTTAACAGTGACGTACATATGTACCACGCAGGTTCAAATATAATAATATTGATATATAATAAATAACATTTTATGATAGCTTGAATGTAGCCTCACATTCGCTGGCACATTCCTCTTTAACATGCACATATTTAATTCAGTTTTCGATTTTGTCCTTCAGATTAAAAATGACGGAAACCTAATAAGAACTATGAATTTTAATTTCTTATCCTTGGCCCTCATACAGTTTTAGTAGCTGTTGTATATCATATGAAATTATAGAGGTTACAGAGACTGGCACGTAGACTTTGAAAACGTCATTACATCACAGAAAACATCAATCAAAGGCTGACCTCAGGACACCGCTGAACCGAAGACTCTGTTCTGAGGTGAACTGAAGACTCTGTTCTGAGGTGCAGGGAAATATCAGCCACGGTACATAACACGCCTCATCGTGCAAAATGCCCAGGACGTGATTTTAATAAACAACATGTACTGTACGTGCTGCGTAATGCCTCGTCAAACAGTCCTTAAACACATCTGAACAACCCTACCGTTCGTCCGTTCCCAGAAAATAAGAATGATTGCAGGTTATTGCATGAGTTATTACTCATCTGGGGTTTGGGGCATTTTGTCATTTATAAATATTATGGGAAATAAGTCACTGCGTTTGAAAATGACTTGTACAAAATTGCATGTAGTTGGATGTACAAAGCAGCCGCTAAGTTAATGGTCCTTACAATGCACATTTATAAAATGTGATGTGCAGCCAACCAAATGCATTTCCTGTGTTTTCATTATGTAGGGGGGGAAAAAAAACACAATCCAGCGTAATGAGACCAAGCGAAACTCTGCTTCTCCCGGCCCTGCGCAGGCAGAAGTGATGGGGGATGGGAGATGTAGGTTAGGGAAGTGGGTCAGTAGTGAACTACCCTTGGAGATGATCTGGGAGAAGACCCACAGTGGCCAATCAGAAAACGGCAGATCTTTTCTCCCCAAGCACAGAACGCAGGAATCTGCGGAATGTTTGCATCGAGGGGTAACCAATGGCGATGTGTTCCATGGTAACGGCAGTCGACAGCCTGATTGCACAGGGCTTTAATGCAGTGTCACAACAAATTCCATCCCCCCTATTCACTTCCGGGGCTACGTTGTGCTGTTACATTGCGCCGATTGGTCAGATCTCTCTGTCCGAAGATTCAAATTCAAATAAGCTTTATTGGCATGACATATATATATATATACATATTGCAAAAACATGAGTACATCAAACAATAAACATATGAACAGAATACAAATTTGTGTGTGTGTATGTGTGTGGTATTTCTGTATCTTAGCTTGTGCAATGGCGTGTGTAAATTAGGTGAAACAGTGAGTACAATAATTATTATTATTTTTTAAAAAATCTCTCTCTCTCGCAAGATTCATTGATCACTAGCAGGCCTAGCCAGAGAATAAGACGATTGTCCAGCGAGAGTGCTGCGTCAAGCTGGAGCAAGTGTCTTGACTTAGACACAACCCTAACCCTAACTAGCTCAGGCTATGTAGACGCATCATTGTTAAACGCTGATAGAAAGCCCTATAAACAGTCATAGCTAGCAGCAAGATAAAAAAATGTAGCCATGAGAGACACGTAGCCGGAAAGCCTGTTTAAACTCCTCCAGAGCAGTGTAAGGGATGAATCGTTGTCGTGACGGCACGCAGGAGAGCAGTGACTCGCATAAGCGTCCGGACGTACGGAGTGGAGAGGGGGGAGTTGGTCGCACAGGTCGTCGGGACGGCGCAGGAGCGAAGCGCGCCGTCGCGCGCCGGCGCCGGGAAAAAACAGTCCCGGGGCCCCCACCGAGCGGCAAATCGAATTCCTCCCCGGGAATGGCAGGCGGCTACAGCCCGACCCACTTAAGCGGCACGAAGTGCTGTTCGTGTCACAGGAGTGGCACTTTAAAAACACATTCCTCTTTATATCCAGGGTTACAATCTGTTCCCCGCGCGCGCGACTCAAAAGGCATCCATCTTAGATGCAGGGGCCTTGTTACTGGCAGGCAGATACGGGGCCCTTTTTTTTGCATAGCATCCGAATCGCAGTCTGCCACGGAGGAGGCAGCTGCTGAGTGATTTGTAAGATTTTGGAAAGCGGGCCCCTGAAACATTTTATTTCACATCGGCCGCCCCCCTTTCCGCCTGACGGAATTGCGCACGGAAAGTCAGGCCTGGACGGAAAAACCGAAATTAAGAAGCAAAACGTTTCCAACCCCCCCGTCCCCCCCCGGCCTCTTCCCGGTCAAACACAGAGGGTGCAGGGTGGAAATCCAAACAGACAGGTTCTTTTTTTATTTTTTAAAGCTTGTATCGAATGCTCAATGGTCCACCGTTGACGTTAAGTGCTGAAGAGGGGGGGGTTACATAAAAAATCCTTTCAGGACGGATGAAGCGATTTCGGGGTCCCCCCCCACTCCCCCCCCAGACACAAGGCCGCTCGGCTGTCAGCGCCTCGGAATTCACACGGAGCCAAACCCCAAATCGCTGCTCCCTTCTCTTACTAATGCGCACTAATGGATTTTCCCACACATGTCTAATTAAGCCGAGGATTTTCCAATGACTTCCTCACAGCCCCCGCCACGGGTGACCGGCGGGGTCAATGATAATCTGTCACTGAAAATGAGCAGAATGGGATTCCAGCGCGCTCTCTCTCTCTCTCTCTCTCCCCCTCTCTCTCTCTCTGTCTGTCTCACTCTCTCTCTGTTTCACTCACTCGCTCTCTTTTTCTTTCTCTTTCTCTCTCTCTCTCTCTCTCCAGCCCGCACGCCCAAAAGCTATGCGTTCTCTCTCTCTCTCTCTCTGTCTGTCTGTCTCTCTCCCTCTCTCTGTCTCTCTCTCCACACGTCTTAAAGCTCTGCGTTCTCTCTCTCTCTCTCTCTCTCTCTCTGTCTGTCTGTCTGTCTGTCTCTTTCCCTCTCTCTGTCTCTCTCTCCACATCTAAGCTCGCTCCTCCATCTCCTCTACTCTGCTGTCTCTCTCTCTCTCTGTCCGTCCGCACGCCTAAGCTCTGTGTTCTCGGCCGCCCCTGCGGAGTGCACCCGAGTCATCAGAGATCTGAAGCTGAAGGGCGGGGGTGCAAAGCTACGCCAAAGACAATTAGCAAGTTTGGGTTTACCAGAAACAACGCTGCCATTTCACAGCAGAAAAAAATTACACTTTTAATGGAGAAGTTTTACACTGAGAGAGAGAGAGGGAGAAGGAGAGAGAGAGAGAGAGTAACATATGGAAAGTACATTACAACACACATCTCCACTGAGATGCATTGTAAAGAAGCGGGAGAGTTTACCTTATCGCAGGTCCCAAGTTCTCTGAGCGGAGTCTGGATTATACATCATCTCATAATTAAGGCCGCTCGTTTTACAGATGGGGTTTTAGAGCGTTTCCGCTCTCAGAAGGCCAGGTGTCGGTTTACCTTCCTCCCGATGCCGCATCATCACCGCAGCACCCAAAATCACCGCAATTATTAACGAGCACTAATTTCCCATAACTCATAGCTGCGTGCTGATTCGGTGGCAACTCGTGTATACCGACACACACGCATTCATAAGTTTTCTGCATCATCATTATTTATGATTATGTGCAAATAATACAACTGCGGTGATCAACACAGGATTATAATTTACATACCCCAGAACCATGCTGTCAAAACAAGGCAGGGCCCCAGGATTTTAACCAATCAGCTGATAACCCGCTGGGGGGGAGGGAGGGGTCCAGAATCGCTCCCCTTCTCTGCCATTTTCTGAAACACGTCTGAGAGTCCGTAACATTTGCATAACCGACGCAGGTAAAGGAGGAGAGGATGAAGAGAGGGGCCCTGACATTAAAGCAGGTAAACAAGCCCATTTTAATTTGGGAAATGATCGAGAGCATGAGAGTGGGGGAAAGGAAAGGTTGTGAAACTAAGCACGTAAAATCTATGGAAGAAGAAAATTAGTATTTGTGCAGGTTAGTGCACGCACACGCACATTTACACACAAACCACAAATGCACGCACACACAAAATACACATGCACCCGCGCAGGCAGACACACACACACACACACAACTAAGCCACAAATGTACATATGCACACACACACTCACACTCACTTACACACACACTCACACACACTCTCTCTCTCTCACACACACACACACACACACACACACTCACTCTCTCTCTCTCTCTCTCACACACACACATACACACACACACACACACACTCACATTACTCTTTTCAGAATGCAGGCCTCCTTGTCAGTCTTTGCCTGACCAATACAGGACCGACAGATGCAGCTCAGAATGAATGATTGATCAAATTAGTGTCCTGCTGGTCTCCCAGGAGACAGTGGACACCTGGGCTAATTCTGAACAGGTGTGGAGATGAGGAAAGCCCTTCCGTGCAGATGGAGGTGTGCATCATTTGGGGGGGGGGGGGGGGGCAATGGGGAGGAGTAACAGCTGTAATATTATTATTATTATTATTATTATTATTATTATTATTATTAACAACTACAATCATCATCATCTTCATCATCATACCACTCTGGTCACATAAATTTATGGAACAGAATTCAAAACTCTACTTATAACACAAGCTATAATCAATCACACATTGTGACCATCATGTGCACACCTTACATGGAGCTCTGAAGCTCACGGGGCTTGGCTCTTATGGGAGTCTTCAGGAACTGCATGACCACTAATGAATCATCTCCAAAATCAGCTTCAGTGGAAGACAAATCGACAGCTTCGGGATCTGCTGGACACGCAAGACGTTCAACATATCTATCGCTTTGTCTTTGTTTTTTCTAACTGTTTTTAATATGATGTACGTATCTGTAGCGTCTTGTCATTCTTCTATCCATTTTAATACCATGTAAGGTGACCTTGAGCGTTCAGAAAGGCGCCTGATAAATAAAATGTATTATTATTATTATTATTATTATTATTATTATTATTACTCTAATTTCTGCTCAAAACAGGCGTGGGGGCCTCACCAGACCCTGGGAAGTAGGCCGCCATTTTAGGCTAAAACCTCCAAGAAGCCTGAATGCAAGGAGGCTCTTTAATAGTAGCTGCAGATGCGTCCGACCTACTGGATTCCCTTTGAGAAAAATGATGCTGAGGCAATGCTGTCACAGGTATTGCAGTACTGCTGCCCGTTATTCTGTATTTTTTCCCCCTCCTATGAATGTTGCCCTAGACCGGGGGAGGTTTTTCCGTCAAAAATCGAAACTCGAACCCTACTCCGAACGCAACCGCGTCTGTGCTTTCCTTCGGATTCAAAACCATCGAAAGAACGAGCCCGCTGCTGGCTGCGTACGCCGATTTCGAGAGGAGATTAAAAATAACTTGCATACTAAACACAGCCTTGTGAGAAGCTATAAAACCCTCATCGCTCTGCACAAAGGGCTTCTCCTCGCCCTGCTGATTTTTTTTTTCTTTTTCCTTTTTTTTTTCCCCCTCCTCTCCTCTGTTGCTAAGTGTGAAATCACAAAGTGCAATCGCTCTAATATCTGAGGCGGTTCTTCAGAAGCCTTGTTGTGTTCAATAATGCCCCAAAGGGCACAGAAAGCAGAGCGATGCATTATCACACCCCAGGTAAATATCTTCACTGATCAAAGCTGATGTTCTGTGGCAGAAACATTATATAAAAAAATGTTGCGGCCTGCAAGGCAAGGCTATGTGGTAAAAGCACCGGAATATCAATGCTCCTTCCACATTCCGCTGCAGTTACAGTCCGGTACCCCAGCTGAAGGTCGCTACAAAATTCTCTCAAAAAGGTAAATCAATACAGACAGCCTCAATACGAACTACTGCCCATGGATTTCTGCAGTGAAACTGTCAACAACGAGAGGGGCGATTTTATTACCACATTAAATAGAATGTTCTAACCTTCCCATATTCCTCAGAATAGCATCAGATCATACCAATATTATATGCAAAAAAAAAAAGAAAGAAAGAAAGAAAACGATTTCTTTTCCCCTTGCAGCTTGAATAATCCTTTTTCAAATCTTTTGTGGCTTTGACCCAATGAGTTTACTTAAATAGCTTAAAATCAGCTCCACGTCGGCGCCCGATTTCCAGAGAAAAAAAGTGCGACTTGCTTGAGCAATTAATGAGAGTGACCTTACAACCCAAGTTATTTTACCTTGCTCGGCTAATGATATCTATATATAACTGCATTAGAGAGTGGTTACTTAGCACAGAGGGTGCATTAAATATCCGCACCAGTGGCGACAGAGCCTCTTAAAGCTCATGGCAGTCACCCCCAAAAGATTACATTCATTTTCTTTAAACTGTCACTGGATGCAGAGGGCGTGAAGGTCCACAGCCTTTGCCTTTTATAAGATTTGGAGCATGGTTTTAAAACTCATTTTGCTGCATTATATCAGTCACTCCGACCCCCACTGCCATTCAAGCACGTACTCCACTGACTCAGAATACCTGTCTGCATTCCCCTTTCACTACTGCCAAAAAAAAAGAACAACCTTTTTTTAAATTAAAGTCTGATCCTTAAACTCTGTGATTCCCTCCCGTGGATTGAAGTGCATGACCTTAAATGTATCACAGTCTGCATTCAGGCTTTGTTAGGGACTGCGAAAAGCGGTCCAGACTGAAGGGTCTTGACAGGGGCGCCCAGATGTGCCGCTGAGCGAGTCGGCTATCTGCTGAACATCTGGACAGGACTGCAAGTAGGCATGGCAACCCAGTTCAACATTTACTCAACGTTTGCCGAAAGATGTCGCGGTCTCAGGGAAGCTCACAGTCTTTCTGAAGGAGTCTGAAGGGCCACAGCTGAACCATTTAAAGATGATCTATTAGCTAGGATGTGTGTGTGTTTTTTTAATTTTTTTAAATCCTCATAAAAATACACAATAATTCTGACCTGTGTATACAGGGAGGCACGAGCACTGTCTGCTGCAGGGCAGGGATGTACAGTAGGACGGAGACGGATGTTAAATTTAAGAGGTAACCGCGGGTAAAAGAGGGTTGATGATTTTTTTTCTCTCCACCCTTTGACACAGGGTGGGGGGGGCCGTGTCCTATGGGGGTGGGGTGGGGGGCGATTACGTCCTAACAGACTGAGGTGAGAGAGCAGAAGCACTAATATTGCTTTCAGAGAACCGTCTCTAACACAGGCACTTAATTTGCACTCTCCACTCTCCCGGTGAAAACGCATCGGCCCAGAAAACCAGTGGCCCAGTAATTACAGGACCGGGATAAGAGCGTGAGCAAAGTGTGAAATCGCTTTGGCGTCTCCGACATGAAGCAAAGTCAGAAGTCAGACGGAAACAGCCGGAAGCAGGGGCGGGCCTAGGATTTTGGTGGTCCTAAGCAAATATGTCCGGGTGGGCGGGTGGGGGGTGGGGGTGGTGTTGTGGATTCCGTCGACCGGGGGGGGGGCTCGCTTGGTAAAATCCTTCTTCCTTCTTACATTACATTGTTGTGAAATGTTCTGTTGCCATTCCATTCAAAATTTAAACCGCTAATTCCACGATAGGGGATGAATTACTTTCGTAATTACGAAAATAACGTTATTTACCTTAGATAAACATTGGATCGTGTGGCGCCCCCCCTCGTGGTCGTGTGGTCCCCCCCCCTAGCGGTTGTGGCCCTAAACAACCGCATAGACCGTTTAGGCCGCGGGCCGGCCCTGGCCGCATGACCACACCGTGTTCTTGCCAGTCAGAACGAGCTCTGAACCGTGTACAGTAACGATCTGCATCGGGCAGGGTAGTCCTTTGGGTGTTTTTTTTTTTTTTTTTAAAAACAACACATTTTTAAATTTAAAGTTGTCAGATTCAAATCCTTCTCCACCGTAGCTGTTATGTGCCTGAGTGCAGGTACTGATCCTAATCTGCACCAGAGCATTTAAATCAGTTAAAAATCCCTCATCGATGGGAGATGCAGTCTGCAATGGAAACGTACGTACAGCACATTAGCAAAAAAAAAACACCAAAACAAGACGTTTAAGTTCAGGAACAAATGTCAAAATGGCGCAAAAGTGACTCAGCGGCAAACGGAAATTTTCCCCCCCTTTTCTCCACAGCATACTCGCTTAATCCTTTCCCAAAAGCTGTGTTTATGTATGAGAAGGGACACGCACTCAGGGGTCGATCCCAGCTCTCAGTACGGCAGAATAACCAGTCACGGATGGTTATAAACACTCAAACTCCCATTGTGGCAGCAGAATGCATCCCCACAATGGCACCATTGACACACAACACACCGTAATGCCAAGCAAAATGGGACATTATGAGAGGGAAAATAACTCTCAATGGGGGAGATTATGCTTCTCGAGAGACAGCGTAGGTAATGTCCAATCATGTGCTAGTCTTTGATTCTTCCCTGATGGAAAACAGCTCTTTTTTTTTCTCCGCCTTGAATGTGGGCATGCCCCGAACCGACTAAAAGCGTAATTCATCCTGAACAAATTCTCACACAGTCCTCGGGTGTTTAAAACCCTGGTAACAGAAACAAAACACCCAAAGAATCGCTGCTCGAGAATTGCCTCATGTCGAAAACATTCGTCCGCACAACACAGGAGATGATGTCATATTTCCTCGCAGTCAGGCAATCGAGTATTTCAGGGCGCCGTATTCACAAAGCAAAGGAGAGCTGGATCAGGTTTCTGACCATTTCCATTTTAGGAGAAAAAAAGACAAAACTGATCCAACTGACCAGCCCTCCTTCTCCGAGGTATACTACAAACACAGATGTGTAGTAGAGGCAGCTACACGATTGGAGCAGCCAACATACTGTATCAACGGCTGTCACTCCGGAAAAAATAAGCACTGAATTCGACAATAAAGCAGCAACGCAGTGAAAAAAATTCCCTTGTGATTATGGAGAAGAGACAAACTACAAGTGAACCGAGCTACAGGACTGACATGCATAATTCCCTGGGCACTAACGGAAGGAAAAAAAGGCCCAGATTACACAACGTTGGCATCAAAAAGCCTCCTAGCATTTCCATTCAGGGGCTTAATCCCAAACATCCCAATCCCAAAACCTTACGGACTACGGACACACAGACTGCAATAGCAAGTTTCCAGGGACAGGCGAGTCCACGGGGGGACACGGGCTTTGAGGGGTACGCAGTGCAAAGTGTGAAATGGGACAAGGCTTCCGACATCGCCCAACACACGACATGTTGCTGAGAGGCGGAGACACAACCTTACCCAAATTTATATGACAGGGGAGGAAGGGGCGAGTCATCCACCACCTGATCCAGGCACACAGGAAACGTAAATTTGTCACGAGAAATACTGACTAATGTCACGGAGCAGCCATGGTAAAGCTGTTGAAAATCGTGGAAAACTGACAAGGAGAGTTTTAAAAAATATATATTTTTTTAAAAATTAACCAATAGAATAGATATTATCTGATCTCGGCCGTGGAAAATGATTGAAAAAAAAAAACTTCACAACAGTAACAAGTGTTTACAGTTAAAATAAATGTAAAAAATCAGTGGGCAGTTGCCGCTATATAGTAACAAATACGAGTAAAATGCATTGAAAGGCTGGAGCATTTAATCACTTCGGCCCGTCACGGGAAAAAAAGTACAAACTGAATTCTGGGTAATTCCCTCAGGCTGAAGTTTGCAGCGATGCAGACTTTCCAAGAAGGCAGAGAGAGGGTGCGAGAGGGAACTCGGGGGGGAACGCTGTTTTTTCGACAGTGGGACATGACGAAACAGCTCTAACACCCCTCAGAGACTTGACGGGGGATTCAGTCGGTGATTCAGAACAACATGTACCCCCATTCCGGGCACTTTTTGGTAATTTGTATTTGTCCTAATATTGTAGCTTGTTCTTCTCCCTAGTTTGGCTTGGCATAAAAGTTAGGTCAGAATAGCGTTGTTACATTACATTACATTACAGGCATTTAGCAGACGCTCTATCCAGATGATTACAACTTTTTCATGTATCATTACAGCTGATATAACTGAAGCATTCAGTTAAGTACCTTGCCAGGGTACAACGGCAGTGTACCGAATCGAACCTACACTTCGTAACAAGTCTAGTTCTACCACGTGCTACATCCGTCTTCACTGTGTGAACTAAACTGTGTTCTTGGCTCGAAATAGCTGTACAAAATGAGTATCGTATCTTATTTGAACCTGTGTTCAGCAGGTGTCTTATGACCATGGAATGCACTTCGCTTTGGATAAAAGCGTCTGCCAAACAAACGTAATGTAATACAACAGCGGCAGATTACAGATTACATCAAGACAAGCAACGGAATATTATTAAGCAAAACCCTAAGTCCTGAAGGAACGAGGGGGGGGGGGGGGGAGTTCACAATGACTGCGTGTGTCAAAGATGCAAAGATGGAAAATAACTCATATTAGGCTCTAATTGATCCGTTATGTTTCTATGGGTACAGGGAGCTGAAAAGCCGAAAAGCAGAAAACTAACATTTCACAGCTGACCTAACTTTCCGCCTCAATTCCCATCCTTTCAATTAATCTTATTTAGGCGGTGGAATACAGGCAATGAGGACAAGGGTAGGGGGTTCACAATTAGGGAAAATTACACCAATTGTTGATGAAGAAATTTTCTTCATCAGCTAGAGGCCCGAATTGGTGTAATTTTTTCTGGTGAATTAATCTCCCGTGAATCCAAGATTTGTTTATCAGGGCTGAAGTAAAATAATAGCACACGTCCCTTGAAAAACAAAGTATTTTAATTTACACTGGCTAGGTTTTCCTTCTGCTCGCTGGTCGCCTTCCAGTGGTAAAAAAAAAACAAAACTGTTTTGTTATACCGTCACACACACACACACACATGCACACCACGCACGCACACCACACACACACACACACACACACACACGCACACACACACACACACACACGCGCACACGCACACGCACGTGAGAAACGTGACTGCAGGCCGTGTCTGCCCACCCACACGTGCACTCCGTAGGATTAATCTGTCCGAGGCTCGCGCTCACACACACAGATTTACAGCTAAACGCACACGCGCACCAACCGCCGTCCCACCCCAATATTAATTCAGGAGGGGTCGTAAATTCAGGGGGGGGTGAGCGGCGAACGGCGCCTCCGTGAAGCATAAACGTTGACTGCAGGCCAGGCTGCCCGACCCCACATGCACCCTTCCAGAGGTGAGGAAGAGCAGCTACAGATACCTGCTGGTCAAACTACAAGATGGTGAGGAAGAGCAGCCACCAATGCCTGCTGGTAAACTTAAAATTGGAGGGAGGCAGCTACAGATGCTGCTGGAACAAGATGGTGGGGGGGAGGCGCACCAATGCCTGCGTAAACTTAAAGATGGTGGGAGAAGAGCACTACAGATGCCTGCTGGTAACTTAAAATGGTGCAGAGAGCAGCCACCACTCCTGCTGTAAACTTAAAGATGGTGGGAGGGAGAGAGCAGCTACAGATGCCTGCTGGTAAACTTTAAAGATGGCGGGAGGGAGAGAGCAGCAGTACTGCTGTAACTAAAGATGTGGAGGGAGAAACCACATGCTGCTGGTAAACTAAAGATGGTGGGAGGGAGAGAGCAGCTACAGATACCTGCTGGTAAACTTAAGGATGGTGGGAGGGAGAGAGCAGCTACAGATACCTGCTGGTAAACGTAAAGATGGTGGGAGGGAGAGAGCAGCTACAGATACCTGCTGGTAAACGTAAAGATGGCGGGAGGGAGAGAGCAGCTACAGATACCTGCTGGTAAACTTATGGATGGTGGGAGGGAGAGAGCAGCTACAGATACCTGCTGGTAAACTTACAGATGGTGGGAGGGCCAGGGCAAACAGAAACCTCCCCTGCAGCTTCTCCACGATCCACACTTTCAGCAAAAAAAAAAAAACAGCTTTAAAGAATAAAAAATACAAAAAATTATGGAGGTACAGAAAAATATTGCAGATATATTGTTAGGCAATTGTGTACGTGTCCAAGTTAGCGGATTTGGTTTGCCTGCGATCAGGAAGATATGTGGTCTCTATTTTATTTAGAAATACAAGTGCTTTTTTTTTTGTTTGTTAGCCAGGCACAAAGCTCTGACCATTCAGTGCTGTTCTCTGTAGCGGAAGGAAAAATGCTTATAACTGTAATAACCTACATTACAGTTCGGATTTAGAACCTGAATAGGACATTTAAATGATTAAAGGGTCTGACACAAAAAAAAAAAAACATTTCCAAGAGTGGGAGGAAGAAAAAAAAGTAGACGCTTCAAGGGTTTTTTTTTTGGGTTTCTTGACTATTTCCGGTATAATTTTGATATGATAGTAAGAAACCTAAGCATGAGAAAATGAATACTTATGGCTCTCTCCCTGCACTTGAAGAGGGGGCGCACGGAGTGCTGTTGTGTCCTAAGAGCTTCGGAGACGACCGGGGTGTCGCTGGAGTGCAGTTTCAGCGTTCCGCACCGCGGGGCCTCTGGGCTTTGAAGTGTTCATGAGAACAAGCGTTCCGGGCCTGTGATTGGCCGGTTCTCACCCATCACACGGCCTTGAGCTGCACTTAAGGGCTCTTCCATTGAGAGGGGGTGGAGGGTGGGGGGGGTGGGTAGGGGGTTATTGAATTCAAACTCTCACCGGACCGGACCGGACTGGACCGGACCACCCCCCCTCTCAATGGAACCACCCCCCCTCTCTGCCCTTTCTTAAATCTCCCTGTGAATTCAATACAATTCCCCCTCCTGTATTTTACCACTGTTGTCTTTCTCTCCTCTTCTCTTTCTCTATTCCGCCCTCTCTCTCTCTCTCTCTCTCTCTCTCTCTCTCTCACAAACAGCATCTGCAAAATGAATCATTTGTTTCTCTCTCTTTGTGTCTCTTATCGTGTTTTTACTTATTTTGTTTATTGGTTTTATCACTGTTTTACTGGAGGTCTGTTTTGTGATGGTTCTATATCTTTGTGTTGGTTTTATTGCAGTTTTATTTGCTTCTATTTAAATCTTTCTTGGCCTTTTGTCCCTTTGTAGTTTCTTTTAGGAACGCTGTTATGGATTGAAGGTTATTGTTTATTTGCTTCTGCAAATACTTGTTTTTGCAACGTTCAAATAATGGGACAATGAAAAATATCTCTCTCTCACACACACACACACACACACACACAAACAAACAGTTTGTATCGCAGATTTAAGACCAGCAATGGAACAGTGTCTCTCCAGAATGAGCAGCAAGATACGAGCAGCTCTTAGCCTTCTGCTATCGACACATTTATTCCTCTACGATCACAGCGCCATTCGGGAAAAAAGCACTGAGTACTCCATGGCAAGGTGGGACGTGAAGGGACAAGGTTCAGAGACGCATTATCCATTCCTCCATCACCACACAATGGCTATCGGCTCACTTCTCTCTGGTGTCATCCCTACTTTACATTACATTACATTACAGGCATTTAGCAGACGCTCTTATCCAGAGCGACTTACACAACTTTTACATAGCATTTTTTACATTGAATCCATTTATACAGCTGGATATATACAGAAGCAATGCGAGTTAATTACCTTGCTCAAGGGTACAACGGCTGGGTCCTGCCCAGGAATCGAACCTACGACCTTTCGGTTACAAGCCCAGTTCCTTACCCACTGTGCTACACTCCGTCCTACTTATGATGGGAAATAGACTCTGAGCGTCTGTCGGTAATCAGATCTACGAAGAGCGGCTGTCCTCCACTGCAAGACAAACACACATCAGCCCAGGCCCCATTTACTGCCATCAAACCAGACCCTCACGGACAACGGTCTATAGAAATCTGCACATCTACACAAATCCACACACGTACCCAAAAGACACACACACCCACACACACTCCCAAACAAGGACAGGCACACACACACACACACACACACACATACACGCATACACAAACAATCCACACTTAACCCCTCCCACACATATTCAACCACAAATACCCACAAATTAGCAAACACACACACAAACAGCAAACCAAACACACAGACATGGAGTTGCATTTATAAACGCACAAATGTGCACACATGCTCCTGAATGCAGTGAAAACACAAAAGCATGAACAAACTATTTATACCTGTGTGCGTGTGCGCACACACACACACACACACACATGCGCGCGCACACATTTTGAACCTCCTGACTACACCCCCACACACTGCACAGAAACACACACACCCTCATTTGCATGAGACCGTTCAGGGGAAATCATTTGTTTTTGTTGCACACACACACATTTTTCCTCTCTCTCTCTCTCTCTTCTGCAAAACCCTGGAGAAATACAGAAATGAATTATCTCTGAATAATATTCACACAGTCAGCTTCAGTAGAAGTGCTCGGTTGAAGGAAAAAAAAAAAACTGTATACATTAAATATTGATCTTTACGGGGGCAGCTTTGCTATGGGGGGGGGGTGCAGCTTTGCAATGGGGGGGGGCAGCATCCTGCTCTCTTTTCTCACCCCTCGTCCCTTCGCCCACTCCTGGACCAGCGAGGACCAATCAGAGCTTTATTCTGACTAACAAGCTTCCCGAGGAAAAAAAAAAAGGTTTATGGTGCTGGATGAAAAGGCCCTCATTCGAGAATCTTCAGGGAAAATAAAGTACAAAGATTCCAAATATGGCCTCACAAAGGACATCATTCCTCAAGACAAAAATCCTTCAGCATCTCAGTCTCTCTCTCTCTCTCTTGCTCTCTCTCTCTCTCTTGCTTGCTCTCTCTCTCTCCTAATTATACAGTAGCTATTAAAAGTACAATTAGCCCTTACCATCGCTCAGCACCTTTCATATGCTAATGAGAGTACTTCAGAGGGACCCAGAGTAGAGACTTCCATAATGGACAGGGAGACATGGCACAGGCAATGCCCCCTGGGAGGGAGCTTCACACAGATCAGAGCGTTTATATAAGAGGAACAGCCACTGTGGCACCACTAACACTTGAGGGCCCCTGGAGGGCCTCTGCAGGGTGGGGCCACATGGGGTGCAGGCGTGTGGGGCCACCCGATTGGTGGATCTGTCTGCAGGGGCGTGGCCACATGGGGTGCAGGGGTGTGGGGCAACCCGATTGGTGGATCTGTCTGCAGGGGCGTGGCCACATGGGGTGCAGGGGTGCGGGGCCACCCGATTGGTGGATCTGTGGCTGAGCTGGTGCTCGGGTGGAGAAGGGAAGAGCTGGCTTTCTGGAGATGCAGGATGGGAATTGTAGTTTCTGTCTCTCTGCATTGAGGTTTGGAGTGGTGGTCTGCCCTATTGTTGAAACCGCAGATCCCTTCGGCAGGGCTGTTTATGCCTGCCCTCCCCTTTAACCAAGCCTGAAACATGGGGAATCCCAGTTCCAATAAAAAATGACGAATTACATCCAAAACCACTATCCCACTGCTGCCACCAATAAGGCGAGTGGAGCGTCACATTAAAGGGCCTGCTGGGAATTGGAGTTCCGTGAGGAATCTCCCCACGTTCTAGCAGCTGATAAGAACGGGGGGTAGCATAATCAACGTCCCTCTGCAAGACATCTGACCCTACCCATGGTCCTCTGCAGTGCTTGGTACCGCGTTAGAGCCGCTTGAAACAGCACCAGCAGTAAGTGTGGAGCCCCCCCCCCCCCCCCCCCCCCCCCCCGCCGCATTTAACACGGCCCCATTCTCCCTCTGATCTCCACTCAAGGGGCGCTGAAGATCAGAGGCTCCACCGACACCACGTGACCCGCGGATGCATGCGCAGGGCATTAATAATGGAAGGAGCTCAGCGCTCCTCGCCTGACTGGCACGGCTCGCTCTGCTGAAGGACCCGGACACTGGGCAGAGCGCCCGCACGAGTCCCCCCCCCCCCCCTGGCCTGGCGAATGTGTTCCCACAGGTAGACACACCTGTTGGTGTGTCCGATTTCCATCGGTCATTCATCTCTCGTCGGCACAAAGCTGTGCACTGTACTCTCGATGCGTCATGGCCTGCTGCTGATAAAGGTATGAGCAGCATGCAGGTATTATTACAGGTATTATTTTACAGTTTTAATGTTTTGGGTTTTCCATGCATGGTTTACTGGGCAAGACCTTCTCCCGTCCCCTCCGAGACTGACGCTCTAGATCACAACCAGATCACAATCGATCAATCAATCAAAAATGTATCAATCAAATTTTATTTGTACAGCGTGTTTTACAGCAGTTGTCACAATACGCTTTACAGACAACCCTGGCCTAAACCCCCACAGGAGCAAGCCTGAGGCAACAGTGGCGAGGAAAAACTCCCTGTGGCAGGTGGGAAGAAACCTCAGAAGGAACCAGGCTCAAGGGGGAAACCCATCCTCCTCTGGTCGGCTCAGGGTGCCGATGAGACAATGACAATGACAATGAGAACACACTCAGTTCCACACCTACAGAGACCTGTCATGCTGTGGACACCTTTACCAGAGTAGTGATACCTGCAAACAGCATTCCACGCTCACACAGTGACTTCCTGTCCACTGTGGAAGACGAGCGTTCCCAGAGACACCACAATCAACCCAATAAATGTCTCTAAACGCAGCCAATCGGGTGTCAGGGATGGAGGCATGACACTGTGTGAAAGGGTCTGACTGTTTTTTTGGAGCCCTCAGTGAACACAGTTGACTGATACTCGGGCTGCTCCATTTAGGCAATAGCCAAGATCCCACAGTTCAGAGCATCTGACCTGGAATGCTACCGGTCCCAACAAAAATGGATAAATCTTGAAAATCTTTCAGAAACATAAATGGCTTTGGGAAGCAGATTTTATTCTGGGTTCTTCCGATTTTGAGGCAGAAAGCATCAATGCTTAGCTTCACTACTGACGCCATGATGACCTAGTGGACAGCATTATGACCTTGTACGTAAAGCATGATTACCTCACGTGGACAACGTGATGACCTCATGCATACAGCTTGATGACCTCATGTCTGAAGCATGATGACCTTGTGCATACAGCATGATGACCTCATGCAGACAACATGATGACCTCGTGCATACAGCATGATGACCTCGTGCACACAGCACGATGACCTCATTCGTACAGCACTGAATAGGCTGAACTGAAACGGAATCGACTCCAGACCGGCCTCCCAGGGTAAGCGATGCGTCCTTCAGCCATATCTGTGTGTGTGTGTGTGTGTGTGTGTGTGTGTGTATGTGTGTGTGTGTGTGTATGTGTGTGTGTGTGTGTGTGTATGTGTGTGTGTGTGTCCGTGTGTGTATGTGTGTGTGCGTGTGATGTGTGGTGTGTGTGTGTGTGTGTGTGTGTGGTGTTAACCTCCCCTTGATCTTGTGTGTGTGTGTGTGTGTGTGTGTGTGTTTACACCTCCCCGTTTGATGTGTGTGTGTGTGTCCTGGCTACAGGAGAAGTGCAGTAAAACACAGTAGGAGCCGGGGAGTAAAAAAGGGGCCCCCACACACACGGGGGGGCCCATTCCTCCACGGCGTCTGACGGCGGTGGGAGGACTTTTACAAATGTCTCCGGTCAAAGCTCTGAAAATAAATTGGATTAGATTACATCTTACTGATACTCCGGCCCGGAGAAATCCATTTAACAGCGAAAGTGACAACGCAGAGGGGCCCGAGATAGGAGGAGGAGCGCGGAACAGCGAGAGGAGCGCCACGCGTGTGGTTCACAAGAGCCCTGCTCCCTCTCTCTCTCTCCCTCTCTCCCTCTCTCTATCTCTCCGTTTAAAAGGAGGGCGAACCTCTTCTCGCCTTCTCCGCTCGTTTCCACGGGGTGTATAAGTGAATTTATCTGTCATTTTACTCTTCGT
Organism: Anguilla rostrata; assembly: GCF_018555375.3. Classification (NCBI taxonomy): domain Eukaryota; kingdom Metazoa; phylum Chordata; class Actinopteri; order Anguilliformes; family Anguillidae; genus Anguilla; species Anguilla rostrata. Next base: position 32,306,406 of record NC_057947.1, on the reverse strand, counting down.
AAACATCAGTTTCTCTGTTCACTGGGTGAGAGGGGGGAGAAAAAAAAAGCCGAGAAAAATGTAATGCATCATTTCTACTCGCAGGTAAATAATACATCTCACAAAGCAGAACACAGATTTGGGCTGGTTTTTGTATTATACGTTATTTCTCTGTTCAGCAGTAAAGACATAAAGCAGGAATCTTCTCTAAGTCTAACTAAGACTAAATAAGTAGCTCCCGCTGAACAGACACTGTTCCAGGAAGCTAGACAGAAGAAAACTCAGAACTGTGCAGCAGGAAGTCATCTCACAAATATTTTGCCGGCAAAGGGGACAGCAGCAAATTTAAATTTTTTTGCTGCATTTTACCGTTTAACTACAAGGTGACGTGACCGTCCACCACCAGACTCCGTGGCACCGCTCGCACTTCAGGAGAATCTGTCCAGTCTGTGTTCACCGTCCTCAGTTAATAAAAATAAAAAATAACGGAGATGACTGACCTCACCACTTCTAGGAGGAGCAGGAGCCCATTCCTCCCTGTAGGTCACCATTTTAAAAAAGACCAAATAACCCTCAAAATAAAGGTTAATCTGCCCCGGTCACAAGCAGACCGCCTCAACGAAAAGGCGCCTGGCGTTGATCAGCGAGAACAGGAAGGCCCGGGGAGCGTGTTCGGCTGGCCGTACCTGCAGTTTACACATCGGCTCTGTAAGCAGCGTCTGTTTGTGCACCTGGTGCTGTACGAACTGCGCCGCTTACCTACTGTGTGTGTGGAGGGGGGGGCCCCCGAAAATCTGCACCCCCCCCGATCTGGGCCTCAGGCTGCTGGGCCCGCTCGCCTCTTCCGCACGTTTCAAGCGGAATTAAGGAAGGCGCAGGAGACGCCGCGACGCTTTTCTGCGAGGGCAAGTTCACAGTATCGTGACTGTGACACCAGCCGGCCAGCGAGAAGCCGTTAGCAGCAAGCAATTAGCGGCTATTTGACGACCAGCGCAACAGCTGAGCCTAAATCTCAGCTCAAAGATCAGCAACACATTCCGAATCAATTTCAAAGCTAACGTTACCACAGTAATTACATTACAGGCATTCAGCGGATACTCTTATCCAGAGCGACTTAAACAACTCTTGACACAGAATTTACATTGCGTTCCCTACCTGGAAATCGAACCTGCGACCTTTGGTTACAAGACTAGTTCCCTACCCATTGCACTACACTGTCATAGTTAACCGTTTCGTACAGGTAAGTAACAAGATCATGGATAAAGATTTTTGGCTCCTTCCGCATTGGCCGCGACTACAGCATAGCTGCTGTACTCTCCTTTAAAATAATGGAGAAACAGTTGGGGTAGAAAAGACCAACCCTGCCCACAGGCCATCCACCAAGCAATTAGAAGCACACAAAGAGCAGTGTCGCACGTCAGACACCAGGGGGCGTTTCCCTCTCAAAGCCACTACAGCCTCCCAGCCGAGGTGTTTCATTATTGAACTTTGATCACGGAAGTTTTCACACAGAGAAACGAAAGGCCACATCCCTGTCGAGTGTGTGTAACGTTGCCAGGCTGGTTTGAGCAGGGGCGTGCACGGACATTTTGGGTAGGGGCTCAAGCCCCCCCCCCCCCCCCCCCCACGTTGGCACACTACATCATGACATTGTATGAAAACTCGCTCTCTCACACAGGTTTAATAACAGTAATAATACGTTATTAATAATAATAATAATCATAATATTTATTTGGTCCAGAGGGGCATTTGAGCCAAGGAGGACAAAGGGGCAGGGGCTGGAGCCACTGTAGCCCCCCTCCCCACCCCCCCCCCCACGTCCCTGGGCTTGAGTGTACCGTAACTCACTCTGCAGCTCAACAGCGAAACGTTCTCGACTGACGACGAGCTCGTTAAATTTGACAGGACTTTAAAAGACAACCGAATTGAAAACTGACCTTTTTTGTTTTAAATTTCCTTCACCAATAACGTGATGGGCCATAGAAAAGTGATGGAAACGGTGCTCCCCCAAACCACACCCCCCCCCCCCCAAAAAAAAAAAGAAAGAAAATGAAGCAATGGAGATAATTGCAGCTAAGTGCCTGGGTAAATATCGAGCAGGTGGGGGGGGGGGGGGGGGGGGGCGGGTTGCAAAGCGATCAAGCACGCAGCGACATAATTAAGCGTTTCATCACTTCAGAGGTTAATAGAAAAGAGTACATTACAAATATTATATCTTTTAGCTCTTCATATAAAATGACTCATATTTCACGGCACAATGCTTCCCACATATCTGCAGGACTGTACACCGATTCTCACAAGTATATTATAAATTAAATACATATTTATGCAAAATGAACGCTTAAAATGCCTATTCCACAGCCTGTACAACAGCCAGCCAATGAAGCTCCCCGGTCCTAAAGCCTTTATATGAACACTGGCCCTGATCGCAGACCAGTGGAATTTTACCACAGTCAGTTCCAGGGTACCTACAAGTCACCGCGGCCCTTAAAGGTGATGTGGCCCCCCCCCCGTGACTGGCCTGTAGTGTGGTGGCTTGTACATTTAGCCTCGTTCCAGCCAATCCCTTTAATTGAACAAAAAAAAAACCAAAACAAAAAAAAAAAAAAAAAGTTCAATGTCTAAGGAGTCAGATGTTTGATTGAAGGCGGCGGTCCGACGCGGTGACTCGGTAATAAGCCTAATCTGCGCCGGGGTGCGCGTGAACAGCAGATAATCGCCGGCTGCAGACGCGTCTCGCGGCTTCGCGGCGGTTCGAGGAGCCGGCGGCGTGATAATTGAAAACGAAAGCGCGTTTGATAACTGAGCGGGCGGGGATTATTTCGCGTCTCCAGAGGGCTTTATCTGGGAATAAAGGCCACAGAGATTCCAGGTTTTTCCGTCTTGTTTTCTCTTAATGCATTTTGCTTTTATTGCGTGTCGCTCAGGGAAACATATACATATCTTTCGGGCGCGCGCGCACTTACCTTCCACCGCATAATCTACGGCTGATTTACTGCGCTGGCGAGAAAAAAAACCACGTTTAGCGCTCGGAGGCCGCCGCGTTCGAGCTCTGCTGCTTAAATAAACCTTAAATAAAAGTCTCGCTGATGGATTTTTTAATGTGCCCGCTTGCGTGTGCGTGCGTGTGTGTGTGTGTGTGTGTGCGTGCGTGCAAGCGTGTGTGCGCGAGTGAGTGATATTTAACATTCACACATCTCCATATGATGGATCTCACAGCAGTGCCACGTGAGAGTGCTTTATTCGCTTTAAACATTTTCGCAGCCCCTTCCGAAACACAGTGCCACGACAATTACCTCCTTGATTTACTTAGGTCCGCATGAATCGAGCGTCATCTCGAAACAGGGCGGCAGCCACAGCTACGGCTGAACTCGGCAGTCTTGGGGGCGGGGGGGGGGGGGGGTGAGACCAGCCTCTCGGCTCCATGTCTCCCGTCCTCCGCCCCCCCCTCCCCAGTCCGGAAGCCCACACACTGCCGCTGCTGTGTTACGCACACAGTAATATCATCATCAGTAACTGACAGTCGCTACTGTTCGTCTTCCCTTCAGCAGAGAGAAATCAGTAGCAATCATGCCGCTGTACTAAGATAATTGACAGCACCGTTTATCAAATGAAGACGAGCTCCCCCAGCTCTCCGATCAGTGTGTGTGTGGGGAGGGGGGGTCTGTGTGTATGAATGCATGATATTGATGTTTACTGTTTAGCATAATCACCAAGACTGTAATTGCCTGTCCTTTATAGCGAAAAAAAAAAAGAAAAAAGGCTAATGAATAGTGAAGAGAGAAACGGTTTGAGATAAGATCTGGTGGGGGCCAAGAATGTGATTGATTGGCGAAATTGGCCTTTAACAGAATCCGGCTTCCATGTTTGCAGAGGGGACAATAAATGATAATCAGATAGCAGTAAATTACAAACAGAGCGATTGACCCCTGACCCCGTCCGCTATGGCTGGTGCATTAAAAATTTAGCACTCCTTTAAACAAGCGCCCCGCTTTCCTCTTCTTTTACCCATCACACTGACAAAAAAAAATGATTGAACGCTTTTCTGTCAGGGCCAATGTTCTTTTTTTATGCAGCTTAAACGCTGTAGAAAGAGGAAAACGTTTGAAATTAAATCAGAAGTTAACAGACCACAATACAAACGTGAACACAAAATAAAAAAATAAAAAATAAAAAAATCAATGTAAAAATGCAGCCGGCGTATGAAAAGCTAGAAGACGTGATGTTATTAGAGCTATATGTCTGAGCTAACGAAAAACAGTTAATTGGACAAACGTTACATTTGAGAATATCGCGCCTCCTGTAAATAAGCCTTATGAAACTTCTGAAAGACTGCATTTCAGCTGCCATCAGCTCGATCGATTAAGGCGTCGATCGCAATTCAGACACACCTGGAAAAACGCAAAGACAAAGTCCCCAAACGTCTGCTCGAAGTCTCCTTCAGCAGCGGTCCCAGTTTCCAGAGCCAGTTCAAGCTCAGACATTTCAGCAGCAGTCTGTTAGCGGCTCGCGCTGCGCTAACCCGGGGCTAATTCGGTCCAGACAGAAACTCTGCGCTTCCTGCAGAAATTACAACCGTGAGGTCAGAGGTCAAATTTAGCCACCTGCGCTGATGCACGCTTCCAGCGTAACACAGCTGCTGGGCTGGAGGGCTGGTGCCCAGCTAACATCGAACATCTTTTTAAACAAACGGGTGCCAATTTAGATTCATTTCCGACTTGACCGCTTGACTACTTCTTTTGAAGACCCGCTGTGTAAACTGAAAAAAAACATATGCTCTGCGCATACCTTCTCCTTCTCCCCCTGTCTGTAGTTGCAGGTACGAGAGTAGGCGGTGCGTGTTTGTTTCCACGGACACGGATTGACAGCTCTGATGTCACCCCTGTAACGCGCTCTGACACGGGCTGGGCCGTTTGGAAACGCGGCGGCAGAAATGGCCGAACACAGCCGCTCGGGCCGAAAAACATCATCAGCTCCGCCAGAAAAACAGTGATTTAAAAAGGCATTACAAAGACGTCAAAGTCTATTTCGGCAAACAGACCGTAATCAGGACGCGCGAGCGGACGGCCCGTCGTCCTGTCTGTCTCAGTCTCCCGGCCTCTTTATTTTCGACGCGTCCTCTTCCATTATCGTGACGGCTGTCGCAAACCCCGCGTTATTACTCCGAGAGATCGCAATCACACAATCTCTCAAAAAAAAAGACAAGGTGACAGACCATACTCGCCAACAAAAGAAACCTTCAAACAGTAAAAAAAGCATGAATGCCACCACCACCGCGGTTCGGTTTAAAATAAACACGGTTAAAATAAACACGAGCGTAAAACTCAACCGTTCTCCCCTCAAAGTGAGAGAAGCGAAAGAGCTGAGAGGAAGAGAAACTTCCGCGCAGTCAGGTGTGCGCGCTCCTTACCTGTGACCGTCAGCTGAGTGGTCCTCCGCACCACGAAGGTTCCGAACTGTAACTCGCACGTGTAATTTCCAATGTCGTCTTCGTGGACCTCGCGGATGGAGAGGGTGTCCTTCTTCAGCAAAATGCTTTCCCTCCACTGTTTGGACTTGCATTCCTACCGGAATAAAATGCAATAGACAACACTGCAGAGCTGCTGAGGTTTGCGCCACACTTTACATGAACATCCATCCATTATCTATACCTGCTTATCCTGGGCAGGGTCCACCCATCCATTATCTATACCCTCTAATCCCAGGCAGGGTTGCGGGGGTGCTGGAGCATATCCCAGCGTGCATTGGGCAAAAGGCAGGAATACACCCTTTAAACAACTTCACTTGATCAATACTCCATTAAAACAACACAGTGCTGCAAAACCTAGTACCTGTCATAAAATAAGTCATGACATCATTTTACTGCTTATGACACACATCAAGAACACAGCGACAATTCTGAATCCAATATTTAGAGTGTTCTTTGCTAAAAGCGCTGCATGCATTAAGAACATGTTACGATGTCGTGTATTATGCAATTATGCTGAGTGAAGACAGGTGTTATGTAATGCTTACGAAAGTTCTACGAGGGCTTCATTTTCCCCCGATAACTCCAGTGCGCTGCGTACAACTGAAATACAGAATCCTTTCACTGCCGTGACACTTAAAACACATGGGTGCCTACAGTTGTGTGCAGCTAGGCCCATGTGCGGATCCTCATTCGAAATGAATTTAAACGAAGCTTAATGAAGCATGGCCTCTTTACTGCTGCTATTGCCTACTTCCTGCCAGCTTCCAACGCCGCCAGTCTGGGAGCGTGGAGATCTACGGGCCTCCATTTTCTCCCAGGGAGCAGCTCAGTAGACGCGAGCAGCTTTTTTGTGTGTGGTGAGGCTGGGCCTCCCCGGTGTCAGTGGACCGGCCTCTCATGCTGGTCAGGGGGGTTCACCATGAGGCAGACCCGTCCCTGGGCTTTGCCATTAACCTTGTAATGAGGGGTGCTCAGTGTGTGGGAGGGGGAGGGGGGGGGACCCCATCTGGAAGTGCTCAGCTGTATTGTGTCCTTTCAATCATATCATAGGCACCCTCGGGCAGGCGCATGCCCCCCCCTAGGCAGACACATGCCACCCCAGGCAGACAAATGACACCCCCAGGCACACACACACACACACACACACACACACAAACACCTCTGACAGGCTTTCGTGCTACAGTAGCGCAGTGTGTTCTGTGGTGTAAAAAGCCAAAAAATCTTCCAAATTGGAAAGGAAAAAGGAAAAAGGGGGGAGCACCCAAGGAGAGATAAAGAATTTAAGGGAAACCCAAGTGAGTCAGAGGCCTCCGCTTATCTGGCAGCCCAGTCTTAGGAGCCTCACGCCTGGGTTGCCAGATAAGAAGCCACCTACTGCAGCATCACACGACAGCGGGAGGGGGGCGTGGGGGGGGGGAGGGTGGAACTCCTGGAGTTCAGCATTCTCAGCAGGAGCACAGATATTAGGAAGGGACCTGACTCTGTGGGCTTCTGAGGTCACACGATGAGGAGGTGGAACAGTAAGATCAGACCATAAGGAGGTGGCACTAAATGGAGGTCAGACTATAAGGAGGTGGCACCATAAGGAGGTAGCAGAATAAGGAGGTCACACTCTAAGGAGGTGGCATAATAAGGAGGCCATACTATAAGGAGGTGCACTATAGATCCTATAAGGAGTGCACTAATAGTCGACACAGGTGGCCAAAGAGGTCAGGAAGGAGGCCCTATCACATCATAAGGAGGTGGTCCCCTACCTCCTGATCTCCTGCATAATCACACAGACCTGGAAAGACCTCTGTGCACAGGCCCTGCTGAGTCACATTAAGGATGAATATGATTCAGCCATGACTCCTCCCCCTCTCTCCCCCCCACCCCCACTGCTGCTCTGACCCCTGGCAGCCTCGCGACAGGGCGGTGTGCAATTAGCAGGTAAGGTGCAGCACGGCGTTTCTTTTTCTTCAGCAGGACCCAGAATGAAACAAACCCACAGGCCGGGGGGGGTGTTTCACACAGCACGGTGATTAAGGGAAACACAATAATAGCGGGACATTTATTCAAAAACACACAGAAGCGCGGCGCATAAATAAACATGCTGACACGCACACGGGAGAGAGAGAGAGAGAGAGAGAGAGTGTGTGTGTGTGTGTGTGTGTGTGTGTGTGCGTTAGACATTGGAGACATGTTTCATGAAAGTACTGTATGGTGTTTTTTTTTTCAAAATAATTTCACTACAATCAAAAAAAATGAACAATATATAATTGAACATATGTGTGATTCTGTTGTTTTTAATGATTAAATAAAACCAATCTAATTACAATACAATGAAAACAGACCAGGAGATGGGGGTCTGCAGGATGACAGCAAGCATGGTCAGGGTGTGGTTAGGGTGTGGTAAGTGTGCAGTGAGGGTGTGGTTAGGGCGTGGTAAGGGTGCAGTCAGGGTGCGGTGAGGGCGTGATCATGGTACAGTGAGGGTGTGGTCAGGGCGTGGCCAGGGTGTGGTCAGGGCGTGGTCAGGGTACAGTGAGGGTGTGGCCAGGGCATGGTGAGGGTGTGGTTAGGGCGTGGTCAGGCTCTCACCTTGTACCACACAATCTCAGGATCCTTTGCAGACTGCGTGTAGTCCTCGATGTCTCGGCAGGTGATATCCTTGCTCTTGCTCAGCTCCGCCTTCTCGAAGTAGCGCATTTTGGAGTTGTAGCAGAGGTCAGTGTCGTTCTCCGCCACAATCAGGGACATGGACACCTTCATGCAGTACGTGGAATTCCTGCAAAACAGAAACAAAATAATCAGAATTATTAACACTACTTTACAACAGTGACTTGGCCCCTGAAATCAAATGCACAACATTCATATTAAAAAAACCGTTAGCAAATAAACAACATTATACTGCGTACAAACTACTTAAAGTGTGTACATTGTTATAAGATAAAGGTTTCCCAGAACAATCCTTCCCATCAAGGACACAGCAGACATAGGAATTGCTTTGGAAAGGAAAAACGGAAATTCTTTTTTTTTTTTCCATGTAATCTTTCTGGATAGGGATTTACATGAAGGGTTCCAATCTGCAGGTGTGTGGTCAGCTTTTTCTGCACTCTTCAGGACAACATTATTTCTGGCAGGTTTATAAAACCCACTGGTCACAATTTCTGCCAAACGGCTTGCCTGAACTGCAGCCCCCAGCGGTGTTGGTTTGAGGACAGTAAGTATGACAGCACACGTGCCACTCCACAAATCCACTCCTGGGTGATGCGTCAAGCTACTCCTAGCAGAAAGCGGATAGGTTGCTGGCTCAAGTCCTGGCTGTGCCACACGCCGAACGAAACTTCACTCCCGTCCGTGCTGTCCTATTTGGTAATGAAAGATTGTCTGATAACTCTCTCAGTGAGAGCTTCAGGCCTCCAACTGTGAAGGGTATTTATTAAGGGAGGTGGGGGGGAGGTGAGGGGGAGGTGTCACCCCTCCGCTCTCATTAAAACCTGTGATTTACATTTCTACAACTTTACACTTGGAAATCGAGAACTCGGCTGGAGTCCCACCTCGGCTAATTCACTTTGTGCTCCAGCACTTTCTCCTGCAGGCCCTCCTGCACTCATTAGAGGAATAATAATCCGCAAAAGAGGTTAAATCGGGCCGACCCAAGTGGAAGCTCCCTTCGCAAAAAAGGCAGAGCCAGTCGGTGTCGTCAGTCCGGGCCGAAAACAACCGACGCTTGTTTGTAATTAAACAGGGACCCTGAGCTGAATCACACGCCACTCCACACACCCTCTCTCTCTCTCTCCACAAGCCCCCCTCTCCATGCGCTTTGTTAAAATGTTACGGAACCGAAGCCTCTCCAAAAACGCTACGCAGAAATGACAGACTAGGCAGAATTAGGGGGGGGTAAATTAGGGGGGGGGGGGGGGTAAGCGAAACCGGTAAACAATCCACTCGACCGATGAAACGGTGCGCGCTCCTCTGCTTACGGTACGGGGGGGGGGGGGGGCTCATTGTCCTTTGGCTGTTAAAGGAGCCACGGCGAGGGCCCGCATTGTGTTTGCTCAGCCATTTACAGATGAGTGGGGATGATGTGGAAGAGATGAGCTCGGCTATTGCAAATTATCTCCCTCACACACACAAAAAAAAAAAAAAAAAAAACGGGAAGGGGGAGAAAATATGAATCGGGCGGTAACGCGGGGCGACGGCGGTTACCGCGGACGACGGCGAAGATTGATTAGGCCCTTTGTTTTCCGCACGTTATGCAGATACTGCGCAGGGCAGGCCCGCAGAAAATTACTTTCCCAGAATTGATGTTCCGCGACGGGCCAGAACCGCAAAAACATAAATAAATAAATAAATAATGGCGGAGGTGTGGTGGTGGAGTCACCGCTTTTTTTGGACGAGGTCACTGATGACAAGAGGCAACTTACGAGGGACGCGATGCTAAGTCCAGCCGATTTGGCAGTGCAAGCAGAGGAGCAACAAAAACGGTTCTGCTTCGCAGCGTACGGACCCTGTCCTCGGGGATAGCCTCCAGTACTGACAGCTAGCTGTCACAAACATCTTAAAGGGCGGGGCGGCGCTCGTGCTGTCAATCACCAGTGTGTGCCCCTCCCTCACTGCCCATAGCAAGGTACCGATTCTAATTAGTCACCACCATTGGTTATTCAGAAATAGTGTGCAATTCTGAATTTACACAGTGCTTCTCTTTGTTTGCCTCGGGACATTGCACAACTATTGAGAGAACACCCTTTTAATATTTCAGCGAGTACCCCTGTGACTTCGGTGAGACACCTACCAGAGCCCAAACACTGACTCTAAAATGAGCCAGAAGCCAAGGGATGGAATTCTACCAGAGCTTTCAGCCAATCAGCAGAGACTGACCCATACCCACCAAGCCCTCATAGCGCGTTACAGTCGGGTACCTCACAATATTTACAGTTCGCTACATTTCTGACGTGATCAGCGAGCGGATTGGATGATCTGGGACGAAACCGCAGTGGCGTTTCCGTGGGGATTCAGCGGGTTTTCGATAAGGAACGGCGAAGCTGAGCGGAGTTGGGCAGACCCGTCCCTTTGATCGCGGTATGCCACGGTTGCTAACGAGACCAGCCCCCCCCCCCAACCGAGGCCTACTCAGGACACGCCACCGAGGGGCCTCTACGGCTGGCGCTACGGTCACCCGCTGGCAGAGGGCATCAGGACCACAGATCCGCGCCCAGATCAAAGGCGATCTGAAGGTGCCAGTGATTATATCACAGCCAGGTGACTCTGTGAGGTAACAGGTGAGAGCCAATTACACAGACGCTTTGGACAGATCTCTAACACCGTGTCTGTGACCAGTAGCAGAAGCGGCTTTAGATAATACATTTAAAAAAAGCTACGGTGCAATATGCGCAAAGCAACACAGGAACTCTTTTTGTGTAAAAGTGTAAGTCTTTTTTTAACTAACAGGAAGTCACAACATACCCATCTCAGGATTGTAATCAACCATATCAACTATCTTGGCATGATGTTCTGTATGCCAGATATGAAAGCTAACTAATTTATAAAGGTTATAGGTTTCATTCATTCAGTGACATATAAAAATGCTGGGATTCTAATAACAGGTTAACTGGACAGCTGGTCACTTAAACCAAGTTTAATAGTTTAAAATAAATACTGCAGTGACAAAGCAAAAGGAGAGGCTCCAAATCTGTATTGCCTAAAGGTTTACAAAAATGCAATTTTAAGGATTTTTTAAAAAGTTGCAACAACCTTAATAATGCATACATTGACTAACAAAAAAACCCAGCAGTCAGCACTAAAGATCCCCCAGGGCTGAGTTTGAGAACTTCTGTCCTGCAATATCCTGCACATCTGTCGCTAACACTTTTTAAAGAGGCTGAATATCCCCAATCAAACAGGAAACATTTAAATCAGGCCACTTTTCCAAACAGCCTTCCTCACATTATTGCACGAGTTAAATATTCATTTGAGCAGAAATCATGGATAAACAATTTCCTTTAGTTTCGAGTGTAAAACTGCTCATTACGAAAAAAAAGACATGCATTAGGAATGATTCGACGTTAGTACAAGAGCACATTTTCATGATCAACTCCAAAAAAATCATGTTTGCGTTGGTGATTAGCACATACAGAGATAATGAACACGACACGTGAATTGATCCCTTTCGATTTCTACATCAACAACACAAAAACAACCGAATACATTTTCAGAAGGCATCTGGGTAAAAACTGTACTCAACGAATGCTAAATTTTAAACCATAAAATTTTATGTCTGAAATTACATGAGCAAAAATGAATGTTCGCACAGAAAGGAGGTCATTTCATAATGCTTATTGCCTGAAAATTGATTCCCCCGCGTGAATGCTGTCTGAGTAGCATTGTCAATGAGAATGTTTAGACGCCCTCTTGCAGAAGCTAATTTGCTCATTTAGGTTTCCCTTTCTGGCTCGCTAAGAATGCGCTCTGTGCTGGAGCCTTCCGAGAAGGGACAAATGGCAGTTTGTTTTTAAAGCGAAGGAATTCCGTTGCGTTTAAAAACAAACTGTCACATGGAAACGGAGTCAACTTAATTTTTATTGTATTAGCTTTATCTGACAGGGAGAATGCAATGAATAACATTTCCGCATTAACATTTCCATTTTTAGAGTTACCCAGGTAGGCTAATTTTCATCTGCAGACCTTGGGGCTACATGTTTTTGGACTGTGGGAGGAAACCGGAGTACACAGAGGAAACTCACGCAAACACAGGGGGGAAACTCCATGCAGTGAGTATGCGAGCAGGCCTGGACTCGAACCTGGAATCTACGTCTTGCAAGGCAACAGCGCTAAACCACCGTGCCATTCTCCCAAAATCACATGGATTTGTACAGGACAAACAGATTCTGGCTTAACGGCTTTTCAGCAGTCACATACAAACGTTAAAAAACGTTAGTTCAGAGGGTGAGATATCATTGTTTTCGCCCATCGCCAGGCACGTACTTTATTTGTAGGCCCTAGTCAAAATGTTTTTAATTGGATTTATGAGTCATAACATTTTAATGTGCAATTCGAGACCAACTTTATGGCGTGGTGGGGAAAAAAACTAATAAAAATCTACTTCTGTAGATAATACTTGGAAAAAAAACTATCTCTGCATTCATGAATTAAATTAGATGCATTTCAAATTTTAGAAAAACACAAACACATCTCTATAACTTTAGACTGATACAAACATTGTTTGCAATGTGAATAAAGTCCTGAGCAGGAGGGAGGGCATTGCACAGCCTATGCTGTGGAGTGCTGGCGCAGAACATTTTCACCTGGCTTCAACCAGCCAGCCAGTCAGGTGACAAATAAATAGAAGCTCGTTGCAGGCGCTCACAAAGTGGAATTTATGTAGCAATAGATTGTGGCATCTGTCGCCTCCCCAGGCATGAACTTACAGCCAGGAACTCACTGAAAAAATGAGGAAGTGCAATGAAAGAATAGAGAGTATAATTATATGAGTGTAGTGTTTGTGTGTGTGTGTGTGTGAGAGAGAGAGACAGTAGTGTGTGAGTGTGCATGTGTGTGTGAGAGAAAGAGTAGTGTGTGTGTGTGTGTGTGTAGTGTTGGTGTGTGTGCGTGTGTGTGAGAGAGACAGTAGTGTGTGAGTGTGCATGTGTGTGTGAGAGAAAGAGTAGTGTGTGTGTGTGTGTGTAGTGTTTCTGCGTGTGTGTGTGTGTGTAGTGTTTGTGCGTGTGCGTGTGTGTGTAGTGTTTGTGTGTGTATGTGCCTGTGTATGTGTGTGTAATTTGTTCCTGTTGCATTTTATGTCACACTTGTATCACCATCCAGTGCTTATATTGCACTTGTATTGTTATTTTGATGTTGCAGCTCATCATCAAGCCTCCTAGTTTGACTCATCATCATTTTCTGACCTAGCCTATGCTTACTGTGTTAACTGACTTAATGTGTTCGTGGCTGTGGACAACTGTTACATAATGAGCATTGTACCTTACGGACCTGTATTTTGTAGTTGAATTAATGACCTTCGATGTGCACTTATTGTACTTCGCTTTGAATAAAAGTGTCTGCCAAATAAATGCAATGTAATGTGTCCATGTGAGTGTGCGAGTGAAGAAACTTTGACTTGCTAGCTGACCCAAAGCCTAAGATGAAAGCTTGTTCCTTAATGTTCAGCTAATATTCAGGCCGATGTTAAGATATTCCTCCTTTTCAGATGAATTTTTCATGAGCCCTGAAATCTGGAGCATTACTAAAACCAGGAAGTGACAGACAAAGTTATACTGCAAAGGAAAAAAAAACAGCCAGCCAATCACATGCTTCATTATTCTGCATAAGGACACTCACCAATCACATGGTTCATTATTCTATGTGAGGATCAGAAAATATAGCCAATCCCACAGCTCGTTATGTTTCTTCAGATAGAGGGAGCAGCCAATCACAAAGAGGAGAATGAACACACAGCTTGCATAACATAAGCTGTGTGTAAACATAAGCCCATTTACACTAGTCTTGTCAAAACAGATTTATCTGATAATGAGAATCCTACCGCAGTGACGTCAGTGTAAAATAGAGCAGAAAAAACCGAATTATGGGAAGGTGGTGGTAAAACTGTGCGTGGAAAGTATGAAAAATGTGTGAGTAAACTGTGTGTTTGTGTGTGTGTGTGTGCACGCATGTGTGTGTGTGTGTGTGCGTGTGCATGTGAGAGAGTGAGAGAGAGCAAGAGAAAAAGAAAGACTGAATATATTAAATAACTTAAAAGTTGTACATGAAAAAAGTGAAATTACATTTGCATCTCTGTATAATTGCTTTGGTGCAAGTATAAAAGATAAGAGAGCTGGGAGAGCTTATTAAATCTAAAATGAGGACAAGTGAAAGATGAATTATAAATTACTACAAACTAACCAAGACACTCATAATTCATTTCATATATACAGAGAGAGGGAGAGACAGGGTGACAGAGACAGAAAGAGAGAGAGAGAGAGAGGCTTGTGATTTTTCAAATAATGTCCTGTTCTCAGGAAATTAAGTCAAAGTTCTTAATTGCCACAATATATATAGACCACTGCACACGCCACCATTAAAGCTTAAAAGAGAATCATAAAGTGGCTAAGAGAGTATGTGACCGAGCGTGTGCGCGTGTATTCCAGAAGCATTTCAATTATAACTGTGTATTACTAGAAAAAAAGTGTAACATTTTCCCAAACAAAACGCAATTCCTTTCTCTGTACAGACCAACAACAAATTCCCCCAAGAGTTCATTTCTATCAGAACAAGATGGCAAAACTCATCAATGGATTTATTCTAAATTTAAACAGCTTTTCTTTAAAAAAAAAAAAAAAAATGACACATTGCTTAGCATTCCAAAGACCATAGCGGCTCAGCAAATGAATATTAGATAAAGGCAGCAGGGCTGAATTATTCTCAAATTGATTTTTGGGTCAATTCATCTCACTCCCCTGATCAGAATGTCCTTTGATACTTGTGGAGTGATGGGACTTGTTCTCTAAAATGAGGGGGGGAAAATACACAATCTCACAGAATGATTCATGCGTCACTCTCCAACGTGAGAGCGGGGGGGGGGGGGGTGTTGATTATTTCTGAACTTTCTCAGTTTTATACATTTCCCAGCATGCCGATCTGCTCCCCCGAGCGTGAGGCGGGCTGTGTGTACCCGGCGGAACTTTCCGGATCAGCCGAGCCGTTTACTGTACTTATTAATCTTCCTCCGCAGTGCGCCACGCTCTGCCTCGTCATCACCATCCCCGCCCCCGCCCCCCCAGTAGCATAGACGCAGGCGACCAATGGGGGGGGTGTTCTAGTGAAGCACCGAGTGCTTTTAGATTCCGCCCGCCGATGCCCCCCCGCCTCCCCCAGTCCTCTCCAGATCCCTGTGAGACCCCCCCCCCCCCCTCCATCCATAAAGACAGTTGCCACAAGTATTCACACCTCTACTTTCAGTCCTTTGTTACCCTCCATTGTGCAAGGATTACACCACTGAATGGCCTTTAACTGTATATATGAGAACTGCGGACCTATTGAGGAGAAGGGGGGGGGGGGCGGTGGGATCTTCCTCCATAGAGAATCCAAACCAAACACTTTCACTGAGTTTTGAGTACGAAAAATATATATAAATGGACTGCATTTATATAGCGCTTTTATCCAAAGCGCTTTACAATTGATGCCTCTCATTCGCCAGAGCAGTTAGGGGTTAGGTGTCTTGCTCAAGGACACTTCGACATGCCCAGGGCGGGGTTTGAACCGGCAACCCTCCGACTGCCAGACAATCGGTCTTACCTCCTGAGCTATGTCGCCTATTATATATATATATAATAGTTGCCTCCACCACTAAGGGGCAGTATAGACAGGCATCGCGACTGGCGCGGTGGCCATGTAGGGAGATGGGAGAGGTTGGGCAGAGACCTGGCTGGCGTACGAAAGGTTTGCAGATCAATCGAAGGCCCCCCAGTATGGAAGTAACGAGGGTCCAAGCCAGGATGTGTGCTCATTTTTTATTCAGATGTGACTGAGCGAAGACTAAAGCTCAGACACATTGCACCTGAACGCAGGTAAAAAGTTGGGGGGGGGGGCTCCATGATTTAGTGGCGCAATACAAGCAGCTCATTATGGCCCAATGAACAATAATCAACTATCAGTGTGCCGCGGTACAGAAGGTCACAAAGCTTACAAGCTCGAACACTTTCAGACTAATGACCGCTGAACTTTGAGGCCTGGTAATACTAGGTTCCAACTAAAGGTCAGATCGGAAAGTAATTAGCCGACGAGTCTATTTTCAAGCATTCCGGAGGAAATGTCGTACAAAGCGAACCACTGAGTCGCAGCAGTGTGTGCGGGTGGCTGCAGTGAATCTCAAATTCAGCAGGTCAAAACCTTGAGTTCAGGGGTTAAGATAGAATGGAGGCACTCTACTCATAATACAGTGTTACATGGAAGCAAGCTCATAACTCGTTGTTATGTATAAACTTGTGTAAGCAAATTCAAAACGCAGTTACAGGGAAACAAACTCACATAACTCGCTGTTATGCAGAAACAAACTCATAACTTATTGTTAAACTCATAATTCAGTGTTACACAGAAACAAACTCATAACTCAACGTTACACGGAAACAAACTCATAACTTATTGTTACACTTAAATTAATAACTCACTGTTACACAAAAACAAACTCATAACCGATTATTACACAGAAACAAACTCATAATTCACAGTTACCCAGGAACAAATTCATGGTTACATGCTAAAAGTGATTCCATTTGCTACCTCAGTTTTCATATGGACTGCGCAAGGCTGTCTTCACTGTGTTACACTCTGATTTTATTTTTGTTGAAAACGTGTTAATCTGATCTCGTCTTGAACCCGGGCTTTCAGAAGCAGCTGGCTGAGTTAAGTCAACAGCAGTTAGGAACAGACATTTTGGGGCCAACTGCCAAACGGCAGAACAACATGAAGACTCAATGACTACAGATAGAGGGGAGGCCTGTTCTTTTCTGGTCTAACCTTCAAAATTAAAACACAACTGTTCAACACGAGAGAACAAATACACTGTAACTGCAGGGAAGGGAGGTAAGAGAGCACATTTTACTCACTAAACGGAACTCAAATTGGGGTCTCGAAACCATGAAATTTAAAACAGATCTTTTGTGGCCTGAATTTGATCAACATTTGCTCCTTAATTTCGACAGGGGCTCTTTTGAGACAATGGAGGTGATTGACCTCTTAGGGGTTACTCAGGGATGTTGGAGGTGGCTTATTCTTAGTTGTAAAATTTCTACAGATTCTGATGATTTTAAAAATTCATGTTTCTTTCTACTTTCATGCAAGTTACTTTAGGCATTTGACGAGGCATCAGCACCAGTGGGGTAGGTACGTAGAAACCACCATTCTCGAGTTGCGAGGGCAACGTGGCGGACCACAGTAAACCCAACCTCCACGTCATGCACACTGGTCAAGGTAGCTCGATGTTCAGACAAGCACTCTCGGCAGAATCCAATTCTAGAGGTAACCGAGGCTGGGATTTTCGAACCCATTGTAAATAACCACATACCCCCGCAGACATCACATAGTCAAGAAAACAGACAATAATAATCAGAAACCCATCTAATAGCGTGAAGAACCCACTCATCTAAGATAACCAAGACCCCTATTCAACATAAAAATACACACACAGAACCACAGAACATCACAAAATATCAGAGAACACAGCAACACAAATAACAGAGAACCCATAGTCATATACACAAGAACCCTACAGTCATTATAACAGAACCAGATACCAGCCCTACTATCACAAAATAACCACAGAACCCTACAGTCATTATACCACAGAACTCTACAGTCATCACAAATAACCACAGAACCCTACAGTCATTATACCAGAGAACCCTACGGTCACAATAAATAATCAGAACCCTACAGTCATCACAAATAACCAGAGAAACCCACAGTCGTAATACACAATAAGCAGAAGAGATCCCCAGAACCACCATAAATATCTGGAGAACCTCATAAGACGCAATAAATAATCGGAGATTAAAACATTGACATTTACGCTGGCAAGAGCCCTCGGCTTAAGGTGTAGACACAACTCGACGCCCGGCACCTGCCGCAGAGTGGCCGCGCACGTCCCGTTACGACATGACAATACTATCAGCGCCTCTCAGACACCCTTGACATTTTTTTCCTATTAATGGCGGCTGCATACGTTCCCGAGTCACAGACTTAACGCCTCTTTTTTGAGCCTGAATTAGCCGAGCGTGACCTTTACTTCATCTACCCAACAAACGAGTGGGCCAGGAGGACAAATCCACACCTGCGTGGGGGGGGATGACGATGTACAGTGACCGAGGAATCAACCCGGCCCGTGGTTGGCACAGCTGGGAATTTCCCAGAGGTCCCTGCGATTCGCATGAGTTAGGCTAGGTGTCGTCCAATGAGGCGGCAGCAGAAAACTGGTCACCCATGCAAAGGGGTGGGGCTTAAATCAAGCGTTTAGCCAGGATGGAGTAAGCAGCGCTGGATAAGTCAACTGTCCAGTCAACTGCTCCACTTAAGAGCACCGGTGGGTTTTATGGGATGTTAGCCGAACACATACAGCTGTTAAAATGTATTGGCAGTCAACTGGCAACCTGAAAGAGGCACAATTAAATCAAAAAACAATCTTCTAGACCATGAATCATCAGTTTATGCTCATTACACAACTGTGCGCCTAAATTTCAGCAACAATGTGGACTGTAACTGCCACTTTAAGTCCACCTTGCGGCAGAGTAGCAGGAGCAGGTCGAGAACCGCGGCCATCGCACCTGGACACCACCTTCCTCACCGCGGAACCTTCCGGACCCTCCAGAGAGGTGAGCAGGTTTCGACTCAGGCGAACACAGCTGGTCAAGTCTTCTCCCTCCGTAGGAGGGATAACTTGACACAGACCATTAAACACTCACCACTGTACAACCCAAACCTGCCACATCTCCAGAGACAGAGTACCTGTGCCGCGCGGGCAGCGCCAGCTCCGCACAGCCGCTCTCAAATGTCACTGGCACCGTATCTGAGAGATTAGCATAAGCACACATTTGTATGTATGAAACAAGGCATGCAATTCAACGTGCTGTGGGGCTGTTTTTGCTAAATGTTAAATATCGCTGCTGGAATATTGTTTGAGAGATGTAACACCATTTGAGCCATGCATAATCCACACAGCTATTATTTCCATAATTTCATGGTCTGTGAAAAGAGTAACAATTTTTCACAGAGCAGAGCTCGGATCTAAAAGCTGTGGATGGCCAAAGGGGGAGGAGTCAGACGGACGGTCACGCCATTAAACCTCTTTTTGTCATTAAACCTCTTTTGGGACCACCCGAGAACAGCTTGCCCGAGACAGAAGCTATCCCATGGTGCCTCGGTGCTTCCCCACAAGGCCAAAGGCTGCACTGGCACTTGCCGAAGAGTCGGGAAAAAAAACCGATTAAAAAAAATATTGTGACAATTTGATACACCGGCGGTGGGTCTCTGGTGTTTTCAGCACTGACATCGAAAATATACAAATTAACTTTTAAATAAATGGAAGGAGGAAAAAAAAAAAAACCCCTTTAGTTTACATCAAGCTTATTTTCTGCAGATGCTCAGTCCTCTTCCACGGGAAAACACCTGATCTGTCCAAGCTGCTGCAGTCAGCACATTGGCGCTATTAAAATATGCCATCGCGCTGAGCGAGGATGAGCAGGAATGACAAATGTTTTAATGAAGGCCACTGCAAAGACATTAACTGCGCAGACTGTGGAATCAAAACCTGGGCAACCGCGGGTCGTAGAGAGGTCAGGGGCTTTAGCAGCCAATCAGTGCCGCTGACCCTACACAGCAGCGATTAACTGAGCGCCCGCTGTGGCAGTTTGGGGGTGGGGGGGGGGGGTGGGGGGGGTTGGGGTTGAGGGGGGGTGCATGGCATTGTCTACGTACCTGCATCCCGACAGAAACGGCGAATAGGCCCGCTACTTCAGGTTAAGATGAATGGCTCTTCCCCTAACTAAGCACTTCATCATCTTCCTTTATAAGAGTAACGATCCCTAATGAGTTTAAGGAGCAGCCTGATTTCATCATTCAGAGTGGAGAGCGTTCACCGGCGCACGGTCCCAGCACAACGCCGTGCGCGGTGTGTGTGAGAGACAGAGAGAGAGAGAGGGAGAGAGAGAGAGAGAGGGAGAAACAGACAGAGAGAGAGAGAGAGAGAGAGAGAGAGGGAGGGAGGGAGAGAGCACATGATTGAGTGCATGTGGGTTTGCGTGTATTTGTGAGAGAGAGCACATGGACCCTTGTGTGTGTGATTGAGTGCGAGTGTGTGTGTGTGAATGCACACCTGTGTGTGAGAGAGACTGGAGGACTTTTATGCCAGTGTGCATTAGCGTACCTTAACCAGACAAAGACATTTTCATTGAAAATCTTTTGTTTAATTTGGGTCCCCATTACATACTGTACATCAGCAGCGACAGTTTCTAGGTCCCGACCTGACCTTACACAAAAGAACAAACTAAGCATCATTAAGTACCTTTTCTTGGCAAAGGTACAAATGTATTTCAGTTGGACAACTTGCGTGCTTGATAAGAGCAAAGCGTATCTACTTCACTGTGGCCGTGTTCTCTTACATCTAACGGAAAATAAGTACCGATTCCTAACATCTCCTGCCCGCGGTACTAATATCTAATATGTACCGCACATTCAATACAGATCTTGAGGAGAGGAATCAATGGCGTTCCCGTAACGAGTTGAGCGACGTGCCTGCCGGTGTTCTCGCCGAGCTTCTCCGAGGGGAAAAACGCGGTGCTCTCTTACCCTCGGTGCTGGGACAAGCAGCGATCGTTTAAGCCCTGTTAGCGTACGCTACGTAGCGCGCGGGCCCTTCATACAGAGCTTTCTGAATCTCTCACCACCGGCAGCTAAATTGCTCTCGAGCACCCGTTTCACGTCCCGGAAAAAGTCACGAGCGCGGCGTCTAAGCCGACGTTTCCGCACCGCGGATCACGGATGAAAGCGCTACCGACGTTAGCGGCATGAAGGACTGCCTGTTCTCCTGACGACGACGACGCTACCGTCAGGTCACGATCGTTCGGAAGTAATTTGACAGCTCCTGGTCTCTCGCCTGATTGGCCCGGGGGGCCAGGAGGCAAACAAACAGATTTTCTGAACAGCAAAAAAAAAAAAAAAAAAAAAATCAGGGCCTTTCTCAATGGAGGTCAAATCATCGGCTGATCCCAGCATTAATATTTAAAGCTACATTGTTTTTTCTTTTTACAAACAATTCAGTTCAGTTGCTTCTTGTGTAAATGTGGTAAAAAAAAAGTATAATAACCAAAGGGAAGATCTCCATCAACAACACTCACTAACCTGTCACTATTTAATACCCTGGGTAAATTAAGGTTAAAATTTAACAGGAAGCATTTTATCTAATGTTGTCAAACAGCATACACAGGCCCTTAAACAAGCTATTAAATAAATATGATGCAATAATATACATCCAAAACAATGATATGAAACAGAGAAGGGAGAACGGATGGGAGAACATACAAACTAAGACAGACGGACGGACGAAATCAGAAGGACAGACGGGCTCGGAAGGAGACGCCTTCAGCAGAACTTTAAGACTGTGCTAAACTCTGAGGAACCTGCACTGGCTAAATTCTGCAGAGCAGGAAAGAGCCATCGCAACAACCTTAGAAGAAGGGTGACTGCAAAAAGGGATTTAGCTGGCACAGCTCGGTGGGATGAAAGTTGGGTTGAGGGGTGGTGGTGGGGGGGGGGGGGGGGGGATGGTGATGGAAGTGAGTAATTCTCCACCCCTCGGCAGACTGTAATCCTCCAGCTCCTAAAAGGAGAACCCCCCCCCCCCATTCCACCCCTTTTGTCTACTCTATTGTACGGGCAGCCTAATCCAAATTCAGCATTAACAGAAGCAGCCTCCTTGTACTTTTAAAGTGAAGGGTGGGGAAAGCTGCAGCTGGGTCTTCCATAGCGGGGGCTGGTGGGGGGGGGGGGGGGGGGGGGGGGTGTAGCCTCGAGATACAGTAAGCGCTGCATCATACCGCCAGGCCCGATAATGGCATCACAATGGCAGGGCCGGACGTTCATTACATTACATTTCTGCTAATGAATATATTGGTCTGGTGGAACGCCCAGGTAAACATCCCGCCACTTTAATATGTCCTGCGTCGGCCATTTTGTCCTCGTCAAGGGCCCAAAAATACTGGTTTAATATCCCACTCAGAGATCCGCCATTACTGCCTGAAAGCACCACGCCTGCGTCCTTAAGACACACCAGACCTGCTTGTCTGGAGGAGCTCAATTGGTCATCCCTGCTGGGTCACAACGTGAGTCCACCCCTGCTGGGTCACAACGTGAGTCCATCCCTGCTGGGTCACAACGTGAGTCCACCCCTGTTGGGTCACAACGTGAGTCCACCCCTGCTGGGTCACAATGTCGGCCCATGCCTGCTGGGTCACAACGTGAGTCCACCCCTGTTGGGCCACAACATGAGCCCATCCCTGCTGGGTCACAACATGAGCCGATCCCTGCTGGGTCACAATGTCGGCCCATCCCTGCTGGGTCACAACATGAGCCCATCCCTGCTGGGTCACAATGTTGGCCCATCCTTGCTGGGTCACAAATTATCTGCATGTTCGGAGGCCTCCTGGAAGAGGGTGTGTCCACGGCGTTACCCTGATGATGCTCATGGCTTCTTCGATAACTTCTTGCAACTCAGTGACATCATTTAAGGACCGAACACTAAAAGGAAACATCTAAAAAATGAAATGAGTGCTTTATTGAAATGGACAAAAGCTTCTTCAGGTGGTTAAGCTAATCATTCCAATCCAACAAGCCTTTTTTGTTCAGTATTAAAAGCTGCAGGTTGTAATAAAGCGGACTAATGAAGCGTTTACGGAAGGAGGTACCTAACACAAAAGGTTAATAAGTTATTACCATATAATTACGTGCAAATTTCTTTGAAAAAACCTGGCTCGGTGCATTTTATGTTTTAAAGTGCAAGGCAAGGCATCAATAATGCAGTTTGACAAGCGAGTGCAAGCTCACTGGCGTGATATCAGCGCACACAAGGCTGTTCTGAGAGAAACAGACCCAACGCGGGGAAAATAACGTCTTTCACACCCGGGATCAGACTTCCGTTTTTTTTTTTTTTTTACAAAATTTCCATTTCTGCCACAGACCCTTCTGAGCAATCAGGGCTATAGTCCGTACAACTGCTGCGCAAGATACGCAATTACTTTAAAAGGGCTTTTGCTGAACTTTGCATATCTGAAGCCGTTTCAAGCAATGGTATTATTTTTTTATTTTTTTTATTATGTGAGCTGAAAATAAAGGAATGAACCTGTTTGAAGGCCCCTCACATATAAAAACACCCCAGATAAAATCCCGCAATTTCTGAAACTCTTCCATGGCAACCCTTCATGAAAGAAAGCCAGAACAGCTTTGTTGTGATTTTTGAAGTTCAGAATTGTGCCTGCAGGGGGCAGTGTGCAAAAATAAGTGAATCTACTTGAAACCAGCTGATATTTTTTGCTCTCACAATCAATGGCCAGTATTATGCATATAATCGCATTTATTATTATAAATATTGCACATATTACATGTATGAATATTATTTGTATAATAGTGTATGTTCACAACATGCTCACACACACATCACCTATGTTTATTCACATACAGTATGTACATACATGCACACACACACAGACACACACACACACAATGCACATGTGGTTAAAGTGTTGATTCTAAGCTTATTAAAGGGAATTTTTATATATTTCGGTTCCACCCTGTAGAAATTGCAGCACTTTTCATAATCCCCAGCATAATGTTTGGGACAAATGGCTTCACGTGTATTTCTGATTATTCACGTGTTAAATTACTTTCTTAATGTAGTTATAAGAACGTTTTCAGTATCTAGTCCTGGTTCTATGCTAGTGATAACCAACCATGTTCCTGGTGATCTACCAACCTGTAGGTTTATATTTCAACTGTAATTTGGTAATGTATGCCTGACTCTACTAATTAGCAGCTCAACAAGATCTCCAGCTGTTGAATGAGGTATGCTTTGTCAGGGTTGGAGTGAAAACCTACAGGATGGTTACATCTCCATGAACAGAGTTGGATAACACTGTTCTAGGCTTTTGATCGCCTGTAGAGTCTGTTATTGGTGTTTGTTTACATGAGGATCAGAGTTGTGCCAATGAAAGTCAAGAAAGTGATTATGAGTCTGAGAAATAAGATATAAACAGTCAGAGACATAGGCCGAACATTTGGCTTCCCAAAATCGACCGTTTGGAACATCATTAAGAAGAAAGAGAGCACTGGTGAGCTCAGTAATCACAAAGGGCCTGGGGTAGGCTAAGGAAGACCTCTAACAGTTGATGACCAAAGAATTCTCAGCATAATGAAGAAAAACCCCCAAACCCCTAATCAACACATCAGAAACACACTTCAGCAGGCAGGTGTGGATGCGTCTGTGACTACAGCCCACAGGAGACTTCATGAACAGAACTACAGGGGCTACTTGACAAGATGCAAACCATTGGTTTTCCCGCAAAAACAGGATGGCCAGGTTACAGCTTGCTAAGAAGTGCCTAAAAGAGCCTACAGAGAGCACAGGGCGATGTATAAAAAGTTGTGTTGTGATTTATGTATGGTAAAACCAAAGTGTATAAAAACACCCTTAAATAGAAGCGGAGAATGTGCACTTTAACCACACATGAATTGTTTGATTATACGTCAAAAACTGTGGAGTACAGAGCCAAATAAAATTAAAAAATATCTGTGTCCCAGATATTGTGGAACTCACTGTATACCATATATACTATTATTATATAATATATTATTATGTGTTACATATATGTATCCTACGTGTTATCATGTACATAGATTAAAAGCTCATACAGATCCTATATATGATCTGCTCTGTGAGGAGCAGCCCAGAACAATGGCACTGTTCACAATAACATTACAGGATCTTGGTTTCCAATGTAATTTAAAAATAGACCGTAAAGCAAATGTATAATACATCACACCTGACCAATCTTCCAGATCCATGTCGCATATTTGGATGGGTTGATGCACACATGGCCGCTCAACAGCAGATGTGCATTTGATGACTTTCAAAGCCCATTGTACCGTATTCTAGTGGATCAGATCATAATTGGGTTATTGTGCAACTGGCATGGAGCATTGTGTGTCAGTGCCAACCTGTGCGTGGGCCAAAGGCGAGTAGCCCAAGCGCTGGAAATGTGAAGACTGAAGATGGAGAAAGAGAGAAGAAACTGAACCTTGTAAGATGGTGGCCCTAAGTAAAACAGGAAAGTAAGAACAGGCAACCATTGCAGGTTCACCAAGAAAAAGGTTCACCAAGAAAAAGAAAAGAATGGGCCACCATTTTACGAGGTTCACCAAGAAAAAGAAAAGAATGGGCCACCATTTTACGAGGTTCACCAATGAAAAAGAGAACAGCCCACCATTTTACGAGGTTCACCAAGAAAAAGAAAAGAACGGGCCACCATTTTACGAGGTTCACCAAGAAAAGGAAAAGAAAGGGCCACCATTTTACGAGGTTCAACAAGAAAAAGAGAAGAAAGGGCCAACACTTAATGAGGTTCAATGAGAAAAAGAGAACGAGCAACCATTTTACAGGGTTCACTAAGAAAAAGAGAAGAAAGGGCCACCATTTTACAGGGTTCACTAAGAAAAAGAGAAGAAAGAGCCACCATTTTACGAGGTTCAAAAGAACCACTGTCCCAATGCAGGCTGGGCTCTGCAAACAGGCTTAGCTTAACCCGTTAAACACCACTGATCACAGACAGCAGAGACGGCATTAGCACTGCGCTGGAGAACGATAGCCACCACAGGGAAAAAAGAATGCAGCGATCAAACAGAGATCAGTAGCAATCACGTGCGTGCAAACAAACTCAGAGACTTCACATCGCTCGTAAACCTAGCCCACTCGTAAAGCACACTGCAGTCCCGTGTCCCCTGTCGCAGTGTGGACTAGTGCGCATCTGCCTGTGAGGTGGCTTTGAGTGATTCCTTATGTTCCCCCTGCTCATCTGCGCTATTTATCTTTTAACGCGATCATGTCCGGTCAATAATTTTTTTAACAGAAAAGCCCTTTTGCTTTCCAAACGGCCTGACGTCTTTATACGAGGAGGAGGAGGAGCCGAGCCAGGTTTGGGGTTCTTTTTTTTTGTTGTCGTAGCGCCGAGGGGAGGGGAATTATTCGTCAGGAGGCTGCAGTAGAGTAAGCACTGGCCATAATGAGGCTAAACAGCTGTGACAAATAAAAGCCACACACTCGTGCAAATAGAATCAGGCCCCATTATGCAGCTGTGAGGGGGCCGGGCGACTGCGCCCCTCCAGGTCACATGACCGGAGCCCGAAAGAGCACAGCCGGGGCGTGCGGCCATTTCTCCCCTTCCCATAAACTGCGGTCAAGTCACAGTGCAGCAGTCACAGTGCAGCAGAACAGTGCAGTAGTCATAGTGCAGCAGAACAGTGCAGTAGTCACAGTGCAGTAGAACAGTGCAGTAGTCACAGTGCAGTAGAACTGTGCAGTAGTCACAGTGCAGTAGAACAGTGCAGTAGTCACAGTGCAGTAGAACAGTGCAGTAGTCACAGTGCAGCAGAACTGTGCAGTAGTCACAGTGCAGTAGAACAGAACAGCAGTCACAGTGCAGTCACAGTGCAGCAGAACAGTGCAGTCACAGTGCAGAAGATCAGTGCAGTAGTCACAGTGCAGAAGATCAGTGCAGCAGTCACAGTGCAGAAGATCAGTGCAGTAGTCACAGTGCAGAAGATCAGTGCAGCAGTCACAGTGCAGCAGAACAGTGCAGTAGAACACTGCAGTCACCATATCGCCATAGAAATGCAGTCACAGTACAGTGGTCATAGTGCAGCAGTCACAGTGCAGCAGTCACAGTGCAGTAGTCACAGTGCAGCAGTCACAGTGCAGCAGTCACAATGCAGCAGTCACAGTGCAGCAGTCACAGTGCAGCAGTCACAGTGCAGTAGTCACAGTGCAGCAGTCACAGTGCAGCAGTCACAGTGCAGCAGACACATTGCAGTAGTCACAGTGCAGTAGAACAGTGCAGCAGTCACAGTGCAGTAGAACAGTGCAGTCACAGTGTACACACAGGACCAAAGCCTTATTTAGGCCATCCCTGAATGTTAAGCCCTGGTTTGTGGGAGTGGTCTGAAGACAACATCTTCCCATTGCTCAGGACGGGAAAGGGCCGACGGACCCTGTGGCAAATGACCCGAAAGCGAGCCGCCCATAAGCACGGGTACGGGACACGCGTGTCGGTTACAGGAGGCGACCGAAAACACGACAGATGAGGAACCCGCTCCCACGCTGGCTTCGAGCGCGAACCGTAACCGTCCTGCGCTGAGGAGTCTCTTCTTTCCCATCAAAGATAAAAAAAAACCTGATTGCAGTGAAGAGCTCTCTCCCCCTGAGCCCCACAGGGACGCACGCGCCCACTCTGTCAGATCAGGCTGACAGGCAGCAGGCCTCCGGGCGGAAGAAACACACAAACCCGCGCAAAAACCCCAGCGAGAGCCCAGGTGAGCCCAGGTGAGCACATATGAAAGCCATCTGTCAGCTGCCCAATCATGCCCAAACGGAACGCTGCGAGACAGCCTTTTCGCACTCTCTCTCTTCTCCCCGCACCCGAAAATGGCTCCCGATCCACGAGCTTCCCGCTGCATTACTCAGCGCTCTGCACAGCAGGTGAAGGAGAAAGAATGCAGCCCCGGATGCCATTGCACTTTTTCACAAACACTTATTCCGGACATTACAGATGGATGCCGGCCACAGCAGTGGCTAACTGTAAGCGGCGGCAGTGGCTAACTGCAAGCGGCAGCAGTGGCTAACTGTAAGCGGCAGCAGTGGCTAACTGTAAGCAGCAGCAGTGGCTAACTGCAATCGGCAGCAGTGGCTAACTGTAAGCGGCAGCAGTGGCTAACTAAGCGGCAGCAGTGGCTAACTGTAAACGGCAGCAGTGGCTAACTGTAAGCAGCAGCAGTGGCTAACTGTAAGCGGCAGCAGTGGCTAACTGTGAGTGGCAGCAGTGGCTAACTGCAATCGGCAGCAGTGACTAACTGTAAACGGCAGCAGTGGCTAACTGTAAACAGCAGCAGTGGCTAACTGCAATCGGCAGCAGTGGCTAACTGTAAACGGCAGCAGTGGCTAACTGCAAGCGGCGGCAGTGGCTAACTGTAAGCGGCGATGTTGTCTTCAGTGGCTAACTGTAAGCGGCAGCAGTGGCTAACTGTAAGCGGCAGCAGTGGCTAACTGTAAACGGCAGCAGTGGCTAACTGTAAGCGGCGGCAGTGGCTAACTGTAAGCGGCGGCAGTGGCTAACTGTAAGCGGCGGCAGTGGCTAACTGTAAGCGGCAGCAGTGGCTAACTGTAACGGCAGCAGTGGCTAACTGTAAGCGGCGGCAGTGGCTAACTGTAAGCGGCGGCAGTGGCTAACTGTAAGTGGCAGCAGTGGCTAACTGCAAGCGGCAGCAGTGGCTAACTGTAAGCGGGAGCAGTGGCTAACTGCAAGCGGCAGCAGTGGCTAACTGCAAGCGGCAGCAGTGGCTAACTGCAAGCGGCAGCAGTGGCTAACTGTAAGCGGCAGCAGTGGCTAACTGCAAGCGGCAGCAGTGGCTAACTGTAAGCTATAACACTTACTGCACCTCCACACAGATGTGTAAAGAATGGAGTCTGTCACCCCTTGAATAGAGGGGAACCTGAGTTTGTTTTAGAGCAGAGCATCATTTCTCCAGCCAAATGCAAAGCCTTGTGGGAAATATTTGAACTCCTCAGATTTGCTGCTAACTTATAAGCATAGATGGGTTGAATAGCCTGTCATAATACATTCACCGTGTTCTAAAGCAAAACCACAAGCAGGCAAGAAAAATACATTTAAAATATGATGAAAAGGAAGGATGGATGGATAAAAAAAATAAATTAATAAATAAATGAAATAAATAATCCTATATGGCGTAAACACGAACACAAAAAAAGGGTAAAGGCGGTAGGGGGCGGGGCTATCAGCAGGGGGTCCTTCCAGTCCAACAGGCCTCTCGCACACTGCTAATGGGGAGCACGGCAGGAGAATTATGAGCCTGCCAACGTGCCTTAATACAGTATCGTTCCCAGGGGAGGGATTTCAAAAAAAAAAAAAAAAAAAATCTCTTGCATGTTAAGACTTCTCTGCACCCCCCATTTTTTTCCACAGGAGGTCTGAGGACTCACTGAGAGGGAGCGGAGCGGGCCTAAACCGGCGTGATTTATGTGCTCCGAGTAGCCGGTAACTCTGAGTAACCGGTAACTCCCCCCTCTCCGCTGCCGCTCTGCTGGGAAATTCGAACGGAGCGGCACAGGGCGAAGCTTCTCGCTGCGTCCGTCATCAGCTAAACAGCGTCCGCCATCAGCTAAACAGCGTCCGTCTGTTAGCGTTTTTTTTTTAGCCTTGAGCTCGTTTGCAGAAAGTGTACCAGCACAAGTTCTCATCGTCATCAGCTAAGCCCGTTTGTATTGCTTAGCCGTGCAGAAGTCACAGCACAATTCTCACTGCGTCCGTCATCAGCTAAAAAGCTCAGTTTGTTAGCGTTTTTTAGCCTTGATCCCGTTTGCAGAAGTGAGCCAAACCCACCGCACAACGCCTGCAGTATGCAACCAATAATCTTGCTATAACACGCGCATCTGCAGTCAAAATCCCCCCCCCCCATGCAAACCACCTCGCGAAAACAATCCCCAAACGAGTCTTACCTGAGCACGCAGGAGTAGAGGCCGATGTCCTGCAGTTCCGCCGGTCGAAACCAGATGGCGTCCTCCTCTTTGCTCATCCGGACGCCGTCGAACGAGATGGGCTCCTCGAAGTCCCCGTGCCCCGAGCTCCTGTACCACATCAGGCTCAGTCCCGCGCTCTGGGCGTGCGTGTAGTTCGCCCGGATGTATCCGTAAAACAGCGCGCACTTAATCCGCACCGGCTCCCCGACAAGCACTTTGTATTTCAAGTAGTCCACCGACCAATCCGTGCAGCCGTCCACTGCGGGGGGGCAAAAACACAAACAAAAATAAATTAATAAATTGGGGAAAGACATAATGGAAGACATATTAAGATGCAAACCAGATGAGCCCGGTAGTTTATTAAGAGTTTGTGTGGGCCACCGCATAACGGCCTCCGACGAGTTAAAAATGGTAAAACGTGCGTTCTCTGCGCAGGCTCGTCCTTCAAGGTAACCGCGTTGCCGTGGAAACGTCACTCGCAGCAGATAGCAGTTCGCTAATTGCGCTTGACAGGCTATATGCCATAATTAACATCAGCCAATAGTCCGTGCCAATTGTTCTTACTTGATTTATTTGTTTATCTATTTTATAAGAACTCATTAGGGGGATAAGGAAACAGCAGAGAGTCATTAAGGAGTACATGACTCATTTTATGTGGCTGAGCCACTTGAATGTGGCACTGTTACAAAAGCACACTGGAAGAGAGGAGATTCATTGGGCCCAGATATCGAGTACCCTCTCTCCTTGCACCTAGTGACGGAGAAAATACATCACACAGAGATATTACACAACCGAATGATCGAGCGCCTTCCTTCAAATCGAAAAAGGCAACACATCTCTGAAGGTGCTTCCTGCCCCTTGATTTAAAGTTTAGGGACTATTTAAAACGCATTTTGGGTCCGAGTTTACATTAATAACTGCAGTCACTCTGTTAAATGGCCAGAATGTAAGCAACTTGTCTGCTAATTCAGCCGCACTATTTTCTCCACAGTCATGGAGACTCTACACATTTTAACAGAGAAGTCCACAATTCACCAGGGCCAAGTCCTTGAGTGTGAATGTGAAAAAGCGATTTATAAAGGGAAACACTTATTTAGTCAGCCTAACAGCTCCTACACAGGGAGTAAGAATGATCAGATATATATATAGCGTAAAATAATATAGTCACCGGTGTGATCCCAGGGAGACAGGGCTATCTATGTTTCTTTAATGCTAGGTTCAGTGCTAATCTTACAACTCCTGAACCCAAACAGGCCATCTGGGATAGCACACTACTGAACCTGCATTAATACGCAGCGCAGAACAGCCTACAGCTCAGTGTTTACTGGTCGGATGCGTCCCAGCCAAAGCCCAATCTGCACATTAGCACCAGCCACGAGATAGCAAGCCACCTCGTCAGCCTGTCAGACAGGACCATGTGACCCAATTACAGAAGACCACGTGACCCAGTCAGACAAAACCATGTGACTCAAGTTTGTCTTGGCTACAGATTGCATAAGGCTCTGGGGATAGTGTTATAAGGCCAAGCGGAGGTTTTGGAAAAGCAGCTTCATGTACATAAAAACTCTCTCTCTCCCTCTCTCACTTTCACTCCCACTCCCACACACACACACACACACAATGCACTTTACCGCAAGATGCCACCTCAGTCGCAAAATTAATAGGCTACAGCACTGTTTGAGAAAATGCAAATGAAAAAATACACCCAAAAGTCACATATGTAGAACCAGAACAGCCCCCACAAGACACGCAAACATAGTTCTTTACACGTTTAGCCTATCGGTATACATTCCACTGTTTTCTTGTGCCTTTCGTTCTCCAAAACCTTAAAAGTATACGCTGACTGTAAAGGTTTAATAATAGCGAGAAAAACAACCCTTTGCCCAGCTGTGGAGAGTGCGGAACATGGTGTCTGAAGCAAGCCCACACACACAACTTTTTAAATGCCAGCTAGAATAATGCTGGGGGAAAATATATATATATATATATATATGGCAGAACACAGAACAGGCCAAAGGCCAAACAAACAAAAAAGTTTTATGACATAAATTTACAAGTAAAAACTTGCATGAGCACCATCCATACATCCATCCATCATCTATACCTGCTTATCCTGAGCAGGGTTGCAGGGGGTGCTGGAGCTCAACCCAGCATGCACTGGGCGAGAAGCAGGAATAGCACCATGTAAAAAAGAAAAGAAAAAAACAAAAAACAAAAAACACCTTGGATTAATAAAGTTATTGATTTTAAATCAGCTTGAGCCTTCCTGTCTTCTCGATTTTCACAGGGAACCGTGCGCCGCTTTGATCTGTTGGTTGGATGCTGTGATCTTTGCTGCTGGCTTCCCCGATAATGAAGGATTTTATGCAGTATTTTCCCTCATTCCACGCGCGCATCACAAACGAATCGACTTTCCACAGGGCCCTCCGGAATTATTGGCACCCTCAATTAATATGAGTTTAAAAAAAAAAAAAAAAATGCTGGATAACATTCGCTTAATTGTTTATCCAATGTTTTCTATGCTCAGCAAATATGAGAAAATAATATAGTGCTATTGTGTGACACCATTGCTCAGAGAGGGGGAACAAAAAAAATCTTTAAAACAAAGTTATTTTTATTCTGAAAAAGACCAATTGTGCCACAATTATTGACAACCTTACATTTAGTACTTTGGGCATATCCCTATGCCAAGATAATGGCACCAAGTCATCTCTTAGAATGCTGATGTATACAAGGCTTGTATACATCTGAGGCCATTCTTCAAGTCATGTGGGCGGCAGTGTAGTATAATGGGTAAGGAGCTGGTCTTGTAACCCAAAGGTCACAGGTAGGACGCACTGCCGTCGTACTCTTGAGCAAGGTACTTAACCTGAATTGCTTCAGTATCTATCCAGCTGTGTAAATGGATGCAATGTAAAATGCTCAGTAAAAAGTTGTGTAAGTCGCTCTGGACGAGAGCGTCTGCTAAAAGCCTGTAATGTATTGTAATCTCACCAGATCTGTGACCTTAGTCCTCGCCTGTGGACTCTCCTATTCAGCTCACCCCACAGGTTTTCAACGGGGGTTCAATTTAGCCGAATGGGATGGCCATTGCAAAAGCTCGATTCTGCGGTCAGTTACGGTTAACCCACGTTTGTGTGGATTTGGTGGTGTCTTCTGGATCACAGCCCTGCTGGAAGATCCAACCACAATCCAGATTTAGCCTCCGGGCAGAGGCGGCCAGATTTTGATTTAAAATCTCCTGGTATTTGATGGAGTCCATGATGCCATGTAGCATAAGGAGGCTCCCAGGGCCTTGGGAAGTACAACAACCCCATTTCGCCACAGATCCACCACCATACGTCATAGTGGGGGATTCCTTTCTTCGGTGCATAACATTCCTCTTCTAGCACCAAATCCGTCTCTGCTGTGTGTTGCCAATCACTCTATTTTTGACCAAAAAAAAAACAATAACTGACTATAAAAACCCAGTTCCAATCAAAGTTCCAGTGATGTTTAGGAAGCTCGAAGCACTTATGTATGTGGTTTGATGACAGCAGAGGCTCCCTTCGGGCAAACATTCAAAATAGCTTGTTGGCATGGAGCTTATGTCTAACTGCAGTTTTTGGGGACTTGGTGGCCCCAGTATGCAACCAAATTATGCTATTCTTCAAAACTGTGATCCGTGGAGAAACTTTTGTCTCACAAACCATCCTCCTCATTGTGCAAGGGGGCAAAATACACTCGTGTGCTCTTCTAGGTTCACCAGTTGCTTGAAAATTCTTATTGCCATAGTAGAGGTTGGTATTTTCAAACGTTTAGCTGGGTTTTAATAGCCTTTAATGCCAGATTTATGAAAGTCAACAACCAGTGTCTCATTTCATTCGTGCATTCTCTGATCTTCCCCATGTTGCCGGGTGACTAAGGGGGTTTGGCGCGCATGTCACCTCAATGTTTACACCCCAGTTGAACAGGAAGACATGGATGACCGCTTAAAAAATTGAAAATATGAATGGGAATGTAGGCCAATTTAATTCAGTTCATAGGAATTGTTGGGGGTGCCAATAATTGACACGCATTTCCGAGAAAAAAAGTTTTATAGAGCGGAAACGCGGGTGGGGGCTAAGAGTTGTTTAGACGCAGATTCCCAGGTTGAAGATTTTAATCAAAGCAATAACCACACTATTACGCAACTGAGAATCCAGGGACCCTCCCGGATTATGAAAAATTATGATAAATTTATGTTTCAAATACTACAGTGCCCATGAGCTTCAGCGCCTGTTATTATGGTGATGACTTGGGTCAGAGCCAATGGAGTGGAAACGTGGGCGGGGCTAGGAGTTCCCAAACGACTTTGACGACTGGAGTAACCTACTGTGACTTCACTTCGACAAAATGGCCGACCTACAAGAAAACTGAGCTTTGTGACTTTGTTACATATACTGTCTTGTATCCTTGCCTTTTTTCCAACAAAAGAAAATATTTCCACACTATTGCTAATTTTCTGAAGCGATGATTCGACCAGGAGAGTTTCACGCCCATCCAAGGTTGGGAAATGCTCTTCAAATCGAGGTAAAAAGCGAATGGAGTTTTTGCTTCCAGCACCTAAGCCCCTCGAAATAACCACACCCACGCTTAGACTTTTTAAAAATAAAGATTGTTTTTTCTCTGAATCATTTTATGCAAATTAAAGGTAACATTTTCCTCATATTTTGAGTGTAAGATCAAGCTGATAAACAACAAAGGCATTTTTTTCTGTTTGTTCATATTTGCCAAGGGAGCCGGTAATTCTGGAGGGCACTGTGTTGTGTTTGTTAAAATCATTTGAAATTTATACGGCAGACTTTCAGTAATACACGCGTAGAAAAAAATAACGAACACTTTTTTTTCTTATTTTTATAATGACTCGACCAGATTAAGCGCACAAAATTAAGTCCCGGTACAGAATTTTAGCCTCCTCGGAAAAAAGACGATTAACGGTGGAGTGCCGCGCATCCTCCTCGGCGCGCCGAAGATCCGCTACCTGGACCGCCTGCCGCGGCTCACTCGAGCACTTCCTATCAAACACAATTCCCCCGTAATCACCAGACATCCATTTCCCTTTTAAAGTCAATGCAGTCAGTATCTCCTCCATCCACATTTAGAGTGATCACGGCATAAAGGCAAATGAAAGCGTATATTACCACTCATTTATATTAGCCTGAGGTAGACACACACACACTCTCTCTCTCTCTCTCTATCTCTCTCTCTCTCTCTCTCTCCCCCTCTCCCTCTGCCACTCTCTCTCTCTCTCACTCTCCATCTCTCTCTCTCTTCCTCCCTCTCCCTCCCTCACCCTCTCTCTCTCCCCCTTTCTCTCCTCCCTCTCCTCTCTCTTCCCTCCTCCTCCCCTCTCCTCCCTCCTCCTCCTCTCCCTCCTCCTCACTCCTCCTCCCCCCATCTCCTCTCCTCTCTCTCCTCCTCTCCCTCCCTCACCCTCTCTCTCCCTCTCTCCCTCTCTCCCTCTCTCTCTCTCTCTCTCTCTCTCTCTCTACACCGCAGAAATGGCCGTGTTCAGCGCTGGAGTAAATGAGAGCAGAACGCCCTGCCTGCGGTACGCTGGTGTGGGGCGCCGCCATTTCTTTCACAGAGACGTATCTGTGCCAGCTTCCAGTGACACATATTTACATTAGCATTACTCTGAGAGGGGAAACATATTTACATTAACATTACTCTGAGAGGGGAAACATATTTACATTACTCAGAGTGGGGAGACATATTTACATTAACATTACTCTGAGAGGGGAAACATATTTATATTAGCATTACTCAAAGAGGGGAAACATATTTACATTAACATTACTCTGAGAGGGGAGACATATTTACATTAACATTACTCAGAGAGGGGAAACATATTTACATTAACATTACTCAGAGAGGTGGAATATATTTACATTAGCATTACTCCGAGAGGTGGAATATATTTATATTAGCATTACTCTGAGAGGGGAAACATATTTACATTAACATTACTCTGAGAGGAGAAACATATTTACATTTACATTACTCAGAGAGGTGAAACATATTTACATTTACATTACTCTGAGAGGTGAAACATATTTATATTAGCATTACTCAGAGAGGTGGAATATATTTATATTAGCATTACTCAGAGAGGTGGAATATATTTATATTAGCATTACTCAGAGAGGTGAAACATATTTATATTAGCATTACTCAGAGAGGTGGAATATATTTATATTAGCATTACTCAGAGAGGTGAAACATATTTATATTAGCATTACTCCGAGAGGTGAAACATATTTACATTAACATTACTCTGAGAGTGGAAACATATTTACATTAACATTACTCTGAGAGGGGAAACATATTTACATTTACATTACTCCGAGAGGTGAAACATATTTACATTAGCATTACTCTGAGAGGGGAAACATATTTACATTAACATTACTCTGAGAGGGGAAACATATTTACATTAGCATTATTCAAAGAAGTGAAACATATTTACATTAACATTACTCTGAGAGGTGGAATATATTTACATTAGCATTACTCAAGAGGTGAAACATATTTGATATAGCATTTGAGGGGAACAATTACTCACGCCTGGGTGAACAAATTGCTTGAAGGTGAAACTATTTGAGGTTGGGACAAGGAATGTTGAGAGGCAGATAGAAGGCAGGCGCAGTGGTGAGTGGAATGCTGTGGGGCAGTTAAAAGGTAAGTTGGGGTGGGCAGAGGAATGTTGAGGGGCAGATAGAAGGGCAGGCGCAGTGGGTAGTGGAATGCTGAGGGGCAGTTAAAAGGGTAGGTGGGGTGGGCAGAGGAATGTTGAGGGGCAGATAGAAGGGCAGGCGCAGTGGGTAAGAGAACGCTGAGGGGCAGTTAAAGGAGGCGGGATGCGGCTGATGCTGGGCGGGTTGGAGGCAGTGGGAGAATTCTGAGCTGCTCTGCTGTCACTCAGATCTCCACAGGCGCCAGAGACACAGAAATAACATCAAGCGGCACCCCGCGTCTCCTTACCGCCAGCGGCAGAACAGGAGCGGGCAGCGCCCCCCTCCCCTCCCCTCCCCCCGACTCCCCCCCCACTCCCCTCCCCGCGTTAGGGCCCAGCAAGGTGAACCACCAACAGCAGCAGGATTTAGACCCAGAGATTTAACAGGTTTCCAATAAGTGGAAACCTGCGGGGCATGAGTGGGGGGGGGGAAGAGGAGGGGGGGGTTTCAAACAACTGCACAGTGCTCTCGCCCCTGATCCCCAAATGACAACGCCTGTCAGCGGCTGATCAATTGCTCTCTGATCAGCGGGCCTCCTGGCTGATCCTCAAATTCCCCCCCGCAGGTCCCGGCTAAAGCAAATAAGGGGAGGGGGAGTGGGAGGGGGAGGGCGGGGGGCTTAATTAAGATGAAGTGCTGTGGGTTTAAGAACAGCCCCGAGCGAAGCGCTGGTTAATTCATCGGCGCGGCTCTGGCGCCCGGCCACGCGGCCGCGGAGGCAGGAGGGGTAGCAGCGTCGGGGTCCCGCACGGCGTTAGTCGGGGGTGCGTTTCTGAGTAATTCAATAAAGCAGAAGCCCAGCCTCTTTAAAGCCGGACTCGTATTGGTGTTGGCAACGGGAGCGAGGGAGCGAGCGAGCGAACGAGCGAGCGCCGCGATCCCAGCCTTCTGGTTAGCGCTCCAAAAACAGGCCAGAATCTCGCTAAGCGCGCAGCTACCCAACACTCCCCCCCTCACCACACAGCCGAATGATGTTGGTAAAATCCTCCATCCTCCGTACTGGCCGAGTACAGCCCTGCTTAGCTTCAGTGCTAACAAAGTCCAGCCTCTGCTTTATCTTCTGTGCTAACCAAACGCAGGCCTGCTTAGCTTCCGTATAAGCCAAGCTAAGCCCAGCCCATGTTAGCTACCGTCCTAACCAATCCCAGCCCTGCTTGGCTCCCGCACTAAGCCCAGCCCTATGCTTCAGTATCACCCGGAGTGACTAACATTTTCCTGGCTACATTTAGTCGAACGGCAAATTCAAAGAACGGCACCAAGAAAATCCACGAAAATCCACGTTCCTCTCTCTCTCTCTCTCTCTCCTCGGTTGCCATGGCGACGGAAATCAAGCTAATCTGCTAATCAAGTCATTGATTAATTAAGCGGCATTCTGTGTACAGTATTAGCGTCGCCGCCGTGTGGAAATCTGCGAGTGCAGCCAGCACACGGCAGGGTACACGCGGGGTAATTATCACCCCTAATCACCCGCTGGAGCACGCCTCGCTCTTCAGGAACAGCCGCTGGAGCACGCCTCGCTCTTCAGGAACAGCCGCTGGAGCACTCCTCGCTCTTCAGGAACAGCCGCTGCCTCCCCGGCACCTGGAGATCAGCTTCAGCTAAACCCCGGTCCACTTTCTCTTTTTTCTTTTTGCACTTGAAAAGGGAGAGACGGAAAAAGTTTTTTTTTTTTAACGATCAGGATTGACCATAAACAAGCAGACGAGCGGCATTATCGTGCACGTGTGACGCGCCCGCCTTTCTGTCCGATGAAGTAACGACTTCCTGGCAGACATTCGCTTGAGTCATTGCGAGCGAAAAACTGAAATCGCCCATCGTGCGATTGGTAATTGGTGGACGGCGATCGATCGCTGATAACAACCACAAGTGCCACAGTTCCTGCTCACACAGTATGTGTCAGAGCCCTTCCTTGTGATTACTCATATTAACAGTATTGGAAATCATTCTCAAACAAACGTGTGA
This sequence comes from Anguilla rostrata, assembly GCF_018555375.3. Taxonomy (NCBI): domain Eukaryota; kingdom Metazoa; phylum Chordata; class Actinopteri; order Anguilliformes; family Anguillidae; genus Anguilla; species Anguilla rostrata. The sequence goes on along the minus strand of NC_057947.1, from coordinate 32,267,915 downwards.
ATAGTTATTAAAGTATGACTGGACTCCGTACTGTTTACACCAGGGGGTCGGGCTGAGAGAGACAGAGAGAGAGAGAGAGAGAGAGAGAGAGAGAGCGAGCGATGGGGGGGGAGAGGGTGTTACTGCTGACCCCAGCAGCAGCACTGACTCCTAAATATCTGACGCCATTTTCCACACCCCACCTTCCATCCTTCACCCGCCCACAAAGATAACCCCGCCTCCAGCCTTTCTCTCACGCTCCCGCGTTTCTTTCTATGGTTCCTTTCCAGCAGATGGCTGTATGTTTCCACGCCGACGAAACCGCTCATGATTCCACAGCCAATCCATGACATTTCTGATACTCATCATCGCCCATTAACTGGTTCTCGGGCGTCCTCATTTTTATCATCTAAAAAAAGGAACGCGTTCAGAATGATAATACTGCTCGGAGGACTTGTAACATTACGCACAAAAAAAAACATCGATGATACACAAGATGCAGCAATTGAAAACACCGCACTAATTTAATAAAAATGGAACATTACTCAGAGAGTGATTATGAGAAAAAATGTTTTTTTCCAAACACAGGCAATACAAACAGCATATTACAGTGAACACAACATTAATAACCTTCAAAGTGAAATGGTGGTTTCCATTTACACCTAATTTGGCGAAAACAGCTCTATTCCGTGGTCCGCACGCACCCCCCCACCAGCCGCCCCCCCCCCCTCCCCCACCCTTCCATGGCAGCTGGCTTCATTGTGCCGGATTCTGATGCCACATCAAATTTATTCGCAAATAAAAATTGACAGCGACAAATAAATGAGCTCACCTGCTCCCTGCTTCCCTGTCAAATAATTCAGATTTCCCCCCCCCCTCTCCCCAACCCCCCCCCCCACACTGCAGACAGACACGTGCAGAAACGATCAAATCAAATCACCAGCGAGATGGCAGTCCAGCGTGCCGTGTTTCATCTTGATGGGAAAACATCTTATTTAAATTTATTTTTTTCCTCCCCCCCCCCCCCCAACTCAAATGAGTGGCGAACAAGAACTGCAGAATTTTCTCTAAACCACCCCGGCTTGCTAAAGGCAAGGATTAGATGTGAGCTTTGCTGTAGAAGAAGAAAAAAAAAAAAAAAAAAAAACCTTTTAAAACGAACTTCCGAGATCAAAGGAAACCGATCGCCTCGTTTATTAAAAACATATTTACCTTTCGTGCGAATTGCGCACTGAATGCGCGTCGTCGTCATGACACCCCGCGCCACGCGTCACTCAAACTGACAGATGTCCCCCTACGGGCCCGGAAATAACACCGACGGATAAATGTGACATTTCATCGACCATGTGGGGAAATGTTCTTCCAAAAAAATCACCCCCTCTCCAAAGAAAAAAAAAAAAAACTAAACAAATTAATAATATGTAACTGGACAAATAAAGGGTCTGCCTGTTTTTGCCAGTCTGCTCAGAAAAAAAAACCCTCGGCTCTCTGTACTGTGCCGGTCTCCATTAGTGCGGCAGACAGATCCTATTCAGCATTAAAGCAAAAAGCACGCCGAGCGTTGGCTGGCAGTCACGAGCCGGTACTCAGTAAGGAAATGGAACTAAAAGCCAAACTAATGCACTGGTGGGGGGCAGGGAGGGGGACGGGGGACGGGGGGGGGTTATTGATTTTTCATTTGTGAACCAGGATGTTGAAAATGTCAGCAATTTAATTGAGTAGTTAAAACTATTTGAATAGAGTTTGGAATAAAAATATTTCCTACCAACCCCCATCGCCCACCATTGACACTGGGATACATTAAATCAATTTCCTGGGGGGGGGGGGGGGGGGGTTTGTTATGAACATAAACCCAAGGAAGCGACATTTGGCTTTCAATTCAAGCTCAAATGGACTTTGTTGCTCCAGACATAAAAATAGAAATGTTATCTGTTCATGTTAGCGTACAATGAAAAATTCTGCTTGTCAGATATATGAACAGGAAAGCTTGGCTTGATTAAACAGATTCAAATGATCATCACTGTACCTCACTGTAACTCGGAGAAAAACACCGCTAAATTACATTTTTGGTTGCTAGGGGACAGTTTGCTTTTGGAATGTCAGCAGAGGTGTGTGTGTATGTGCACGCGCATGTGTGTGTCTGTGTGTGTGTGAGTGAGTGTGTGAGTGTGCGAGTGTGCGAGTGTGTGTGTGTGTGAGTGTGTGTGTGCGTGTGTGTGAGTGTGAGTGTGAGTGTGAGTGTGAGTGTGTGTATGTGTGTGAGTGTGTGAGTGTGTGTGAGTGTATGTGTGTGTGTGTGTGTGAGTGTGTGAGTGTATGTATGTGTGTGTGTGTGTGTGTGTGTGTGAGTGTGAGTGTGAGTGTGAGTGTGAGTGTGTGTATGTGTGTGAGTGTGTGAGTGTGTGTGAGTGTGTGTGTGTGTGTGTGTGTGAGTGTGTGAGTGTATGTATGTGTGTGTGTGTGTGCGTGCGCGCGTGGGCGCGTGTGACTGTGTGGCAGACATGTCAGCGGATCTCCTCATTGGGAAAATGGCCGTCTGCTGCCGTGGACGCAGACTTGCGCGCCTCTGCGAGTCGACGCAGCAGCCAGGCGAAATCTCGCCGCCAGAGAAAAGGGCCTGAGTCAGCTGTGACTCTGAGGACTGGGCCTCCGGGGGGCGCAGCTGAGTCAGTCGCCTCCTCGTGCGGATGGTCCCTTTATCTGAACTCCCAACCAGAGCCCCCCCGCGCCTTTCGCCGGGGTGGAATCCGAAATGATCGACCCCGTCCCCCGGGGCGAGCGCAGCCAAAGCCTCGAGCTCTGAGATTTGAACCCCGGGTCCCTCCGCTGGTGCACTTTGAGACATTTTTGTGACATCGTGCGTCTGTGGCCCAGGTGTCGCCCTCCAGAGGCAGGGCTGTTACGCACAGTTACGTCCGCCACACACGGCCGAAAGCGGGGTGAGAAGGCACCGACCCCGCCCCCCCCCGTCCTCCCCCCCCCAGCATCACACGGTTCGACAGTTAGATTAGGCAGCGCCGCTATGAACACGGGTTCCGAGGATTTATTTATTAAATGTAAATTTTATTTATTTATTTATTTTTTTGTGCGCACACATTACGTGACATAAAACACCAAAGGGCTTCATAATGTTTTGATGCGATTACCTGAGGACAGAGAGATAAACAGATCTGTTTTTCATGATTATTCATGTCCGTTCGCTTTTTATTTATTTATTAATTTTTTTGTACACGGCCTCGGCTTCCTCTCCGGGCGTTTTCCATACATCTCAGCGCGTTAATATTAAAATCGCTATGCATGCGCGCTCCGACGTGCTTCGCTTTTCGCCGAGCTCCACGGAGGAGGAACACGGGGGCTTTCTCCCACCCCCGCGGGGCAAACTCCAGAGTGATGTTTCTCAGTACAGACACAACCCCCCCCCCCCCCCCTTCCCCGCCCCGGGACGCCAGCCGCGACACCACCTCTCTCCACATTACGATTTAACGTCACAGTTGCAATATATACGTCCCTCCCAGCGAGAACAACGTCCCATCCAGTTAAGCGCTATCTCCATCACACAGTCACTAATTCACTAACTTTCTCACACACACACACACACACACACGCTCGCACTGCATCGGGTACGGAGTGCCCAGCTGTTCACACACACACAGCACCGAGCATCCAGCTGTTTACACACTCAGTACTGAGCATCCAGCTGTTCACAAACTCACAAACTCAGTCTTCTAATTGGACAGTGGACACCATGTGACAGCTCAGTTGACTTTGCTCAGGAGCGTCTTGTGTTTCTATATGGCAATATGCACAGCCCAAACATTCTAGAAGGACATGCTGAGATGTTGCCGTCAAATAAAATTTTTTTTTTTTTAAAGGATAAAATGGTTTTAAAAGGCCAGCAATCATTTGTGATCTGCCAATGCAGTCCAACACTGGCACTAAATTAATGCATTTAATAGAGACCTTTTTTTTTTTTGCTCACAGCGAATAATGCATTTCATCCCCCCTGCCGCTCTCGCCAGTGAAAGTGACGACCGAATCACTTATCAACCGCATCACATCAAAGGATTGCGTGCCCTCCGTCAACCTAAGACTCTCTGTGTGCACACAGACACATTTTCACACAGAGGGGTATCTAGTGCCCGTCTATTGAAGTGGTGGGAAATTCACCATGTCATGTTCTTAGAACAAAACCATTAAAATACACAAACACCTGGGTTTTGGACATGACATAGAGAGGTTGTCCTGGCATAGGCAATTGTGTGTGTGTGCGCGCCCGTATGTGTGGGTGTGTATGTGTGTGACCACACACACACACACAGATCATGTCTGATAACACCTGCGCTCTGTGAATGAAGGACAATCACTGATGAATATCTGAGTCTTCTGACATGTTGATTTTCTTCTTGCTGGTTTTTCTTCGGTTGGATTGTGGATCTTTAATATAATGTGTCTGTAAAACAGCTGCAATCTGTCAAATTTCAGATTGACGGAGAGAAAGATTTTGCCATGAATGGATTAATTAATTAAACATGGTTTTTTTTTTTTTTTAAAGAAAAAAAGTGTCTAGTCTCCATCTCTGCTGTGGGGGACTAATTAATGCTGTGCTAATTAAGCAGAGTTTTTGGTCCTGATGGTTATTTTCTTTTGTGTTCACTAAGTGCCATAGGGGATGGAGTGTCCTCTAGACTACAATTCCCAGAGTTCTCTCTCTTTTCCTCCTGCCCCGACACTCTGATTGGCCTGCAGTGTCTCAGGGCGATGGTGAATCTGCAGTCCTTTTAAAGAGAGACGGGGGGTGTGGAGCAGGAGCAGGGCCACTAAACACATTAATTCTCCGCGAGACAAAAAAAAAAAACATCCGGTTTAATCGCGTCAATTTCACTGCTTATGTCTGATTGCATTTTTATAAACGCAATGATTGTTCGACACATAACCAATGAGATTGCAATTAAATTGCGAGCCCCTCTCTCTCTCTCTGCCTCTCTGCCTCTCTCTCAGCCAGTTATGGAGTTTCATTAACACCACACTAATTAAATGAGGTTCGGTGGCGATGACTTAGTCTGTCTTCTGCTCACCATTAGCAGTGGCAGCTCCAGACTCTCTCCATCGGCCCCTCCGACTGCCACCAAAATGAAGTAATTACTGGTAGTGGAGGGCCCTCCATTTTGATTAAGACTTGTGGAAGGCCTAACGGGCTTCATTTACACATTTATACACACACACACACACACATTCATAGGCACAAACACAGATACTCACATACACACAGACACTCATACACACACATACTCTCTCTCTCTCTCTCTCTCTCTCTCATTCCATATTCATGTATGGAAAAGATTGTACAAGGGAAAAATCTACGGTAATCCGAGTCTTTCTGACGCGTTGATGTTCTCGTGCATACTGCGTCTGTATTTTTCTTGGTGGTTTAAGGATCCCGTGTGCGACGTCTCTGTAAAACAGCTGCAATCTGACAGCTTTCAGACTGACGGCAGGAAAGATTCTGCCGTGGCTGGATTAATTAAGACAACACAGGTGCGAGGAGCCCCAAACAGACACCTTACCCAGAGTCCCAAAAAACATTTCTCTACATCACCGGAACGAGAGATCACAATCTACTGCTGTACTCCCAGCCTTCCACTGCCTAGAGAGAATGTAAGAATGCAGGTCTCAATTAAGGGAAAATAGCCCATGACTGGGGGGGGGGTGACTACCTCAAATTATTCACGTGTGGAATGCAGACCTGGGCCAAATACGTATTTGCTTTCGATTCAAATACTTTTCTATGCTTTACTGGTCTTGCCTGGTGTATTGGAACCAATTAAACACTCCCAGAAAATAAATACTCTCGTCATATTGGCAGGCTCAATTACACCAGGCAAGATAAATGGAGCACAGAAACGTAACTGAATCCAAAACAAATAGGTATTTGACCCAGGGTCTGGCGGAATGCTGTGGGACAATGCCCTTTATCTCCCTGGAAACAAAATTCTATCCAAATATGGGGCGACACTAGATGGTTTAACTCACAGCCAGGTGACAGCTTATTGGGTTTTGCCATGTGACTCCTCCCACAGGAAGTGACACGGTACTCCAGTGGTTGGGTTCAATTTGTACCCATACCTAATTACTAAAGTGAAGCCATTTTTGATTGAACACGTGATATTTAATGAGGGTAAATATCAACCCCGTCTCTGAAGATAGTCTTCATTGCGCCTGCCCCCATTAGCTACATTTCTTTTTTCCGATATGCAAAACAAAAGTCTATCTGAAAATGAGCTTAACGGTGATTACATTTCAGTTTGATACATTTTAATGTCAGCTTCATGGTGCATTGTCATTTTTAATATTTGAATTGCGTGCACTCTTGTGAGACTTGTGTTTACGCACGTGCTCCTCTTAGCCAGTTCTCAGTGGGGCCTTTCTCCCATGCAGCTAAAGAATACAATTTTCTAAAAAATCCATCATTCCTAAAAAAAAAAAAAAAAGATTAGCCACATAAGCGTGGCGTTAAAGAAAATGCCAATGCGCGAACAGATTCTGCTTATGGAATGGCCCGGGGTCTCCTAACTCCGATACTCACACGGTTTGGCAGTTTCTGAAGGTAAATTTGTCATTAAGCCACAACACTGTAATAATGCACTACAATAATGCACTGCGGAAATGTACTCTAACGCTCTGTAGTAACGCACTGTTATGTAGTGTAGGAATGGACTGCAATGCTCTGCAATAATGTACTGTGAAGTACTGTATTCATGTACTGTAGTGTACTAAACTAGTGTACTGTAATGCACTGTACTAATGTACTGTACTTTAATGTACTGTAGTAATGTACTCTAACGCTTTGTATAACGCACTGTAATGTAGTACAGGAATAGACTACATACTGCTCTGCAATAATGTTGTGTAAAGTACTGTATTCATGTACTGTACTAAACTGTACTAGTGTACTGTAATGCACTATACTAGTGTACTGTACTGTACTGTACTAATGCACTATACTTTAATGTACTGTAGCAAAGTGCCATACACTAATGTAGTGTGCAGTTCATCCAATGAAATTTCAGCATCTGGTTGCTATGGCAAACAGGCACATGAAGGGCACCTGGAGGCCCAGATGGATCATTTTCACTCACCTCATTTAAAATGGAGTCTGAGCCGAAGCCCCAGACTGATGCACGGTGATTAGATAAATGTGCGTGTAAACAAAGAGGAGGACGTGTTCTTCTGAGAAATGGAGTGGCTTAACTCAGCGATAAACAGCAGGGGGAGAGAGAGAGAGAGAGGGAGAGAGAGAACAGAGAAAGGGAGGGATGTAGTAGTGGTGGTGGGGGGGGGGGGGTATGTTACCGCAGAGCGTTTCCGTTTAGCTACATGTTGGTGCCCAGGCAGAGGGGGGTTCTGGGAAAATGGGAAATAGTCTCATCAAGCTCAACCAGCTGTGGATGTGCAAACACCAGCAGCACAGACTCCAGCAACAGCACTGACACTGACTCCAGCAACAGCACTGACTCCAGCAACACCACAGACTCCAGCAGCACTGACTCCACCAGCAGCACTGACCCCAGCAGGAGCACTGACTCTAGCAGCAGCACTGACTCCAGCAGCACTGACACCAGCAGGAGCACTGACTCTAGCAGCAGCACTGACTCCAGCAGCACTGACACCAGCAGCACAGACTCCAGCAGCAGCACTGACACCAGCAGCAACACTGACTCCAGCAGCACTGACACCAGCAGCAGCACTGACACCAGCAGCACAGACTCCACCAGTAGCACTGACTCCACCAGTAGCACTGGCTCCTAGAACCTGATGCCATTTTCCTCATAGCCCCCACTGAGCTCTTAACCCTCCAAATCCAGCTGTGCCACACTTTCAGCCTTTCACCCCATGCTGCTTCCCAGTCTTCATTTTTAACGAGATCCGATCCCACCCTCCCCCCTCCGCCCCCCCCCCCCACCACCACACACACACACTGAAACGGCACATTCTGGGCTTGGGAAAAAAGAGTCTTGAAAGTTCTTTTCCACTATAGGAATAATGGCACTGCAAAGACAGCACTGGAAGGATAGTATCAGAGTGATAGCACTGGAAGGATAGTATCAGAGTGATAGCACTGGAAGGATAGTATCAGAGTGATAGCACTGGAAGGATAGCATCAGAGTGATAGCACTGGAAGGATAGCATTAGAATGATAGCACTGGAAGGACAGCATCAGAGTGATAGCACTGGAAGGATAGCATCAGAATGATAGCACTGGAAGGACAGCATCAGAGTGATAGCACTGGAAGGACAGCATCAGAGTGATAGCACTGGAAGGATAGCATCAGAATGATAGCACTGGAAGGATAGCATCAGAGTGATAGCACTGGAAGGATAGCATCAGAGTGATAGCACTGGAAGGATAGCATCAGAGTGATAGCACTGGGAGGATAGCATCAGAATGATAGCACTGGAAGGATAGCATCAGAGTGATAGCACTGGAAGGATAGCATCAGAGTGATAGCACTGGAAGGATAGCATCAGAGTGATAGCACTGGAAGGATAGCATCAGAATGATAGCACTGGAAGGATAGCATCAGAGTGATAGCACTGGAAGGACAGCATCAGAGTGATAGCACTGGAAGGACAGCATCAGAGTGATAGCACTGGGAGGATAGCATCAGAGTGATAGCACTGGGAGGATAGCATCAGAGTGATAGCACTGGAAGGATAGTGTCAGAGTGATAGCACTGGAAGGATAGCATCAGAATGATAGCACAGGGACAACAACCCCAGAATGACAGCACCGGGATGACAGCACTGGAAAAAAAAAAATCTTTCTCCACACACATTCATTTACACACCTTCAGGACTCGTTCCAGCTCGGTGATTGCTTGATCAAAGTCAACCCCCCCAGCAAATCCATGTAATCAGGAGGGAGATATCTGCGGTTCCTTGGCAGCAGAGCTTCCTAAGAACGTCTAAGATTGAATCGGGCAGCATTTCTGCACTACAATATTAATGACGCTGCCAGCTCCAGATTATACCCAGATCAATCAATAGTTTGTATTCAATTATTGAAACTGCACTGTTGCGGGGCGGGTGGGGCAGGGCTTGGGGGGTGGGCGGGGCATGGCGCCAGGTCAAAAGCCATGGTGATAATTATGACATCACAGTCAGATGCCAAAATCCACAAAGCGACATGCCAATGCAGACTGCTCAGACAAAAACGCAGACCGAACTAGAGCCCAGCAGAGATGGCATATAGCATATTAGCATTAGCATGTTAAACATGAATGTAATCAGAAAATCAGCCAACAGGGCACAAAGGAAGAGAGTGGAATAATGCGGAGGAGGGAGGGAGGGAGGGATGGGGATGAGGGGGGCGCAGGGCCGGTGTGACAAACACCGCCTCCTGTCTGATATTACTGGCTGATTACACCATCGGCTGTGATGCGTGTGTGACACGTCATCTGTCAGGGCTGATTGATATCTTTATTTTTTTCCTCTCCACTCTGAATCACTAATTGCATCTCATCTGACAAGTACAGGTCTACAGGAAAACTCCCAACAGTTAAAGTACATGTGCTCCTCACATTCTATTCTCACATCCACTGCTCCTCACATCCTATACTCTCCTATCCACTGTTCCTCACATCCAATACTCTCCCCTCCACTGCTCCTCACATCCTATACTTACATCCACTGCTCCTCAGTCTATACTCACCCCCACTGCTCCTCACATCCAATACTCTCCCCTCCACTGCTCCTCACATCCTAAACTTACATCCACTGCTCCTCAGTCTATACTCTCACCCCCACTGCTCCTCACATCCAGTACTCTCCCCTCCACTGCTCCTCAGATTCTATACTCTCAACCCCACTGCTCCCCCACTGCTCCTCAGATTCTATACTCTCACATCCACTGTTCTTCACATTCTATACTCACATCCACAGCTTCTCACATCCTGTACTCTCACAACCCCTGCTCTTCACATCTTTTATTCTCATGTCTACTGGTCCTCACATCCTATAGTCTCACATCTACAGTTCCAAGCTTCATCTGTCGGATTTAAACCTGCTTTCAAAAACCAGCGGCGTTAACGGATTCAGCCGGCGGGTGATGTCACAGCTCAGCCGCAGTGTTCAGCCCGTGTCTCTCCTCAGTGGGAACACCGCACTATCGAAACGAAGATTAACACAAAAAAGAACACACACACACTGTGTCAGCAAATCAGGGGGTTCAATGCCAGCGGGGTTTCACAATAAATTCACATGGAGGAGGAAAAAAAGTAAGAAAATTAAAATGGCGATCTTGGCAAGTGCAGGACATTCACTTCAAACAGAGAGAGAAAAACGAGAGCGAGAGAGAGAGAGAGAGAGAGAGAGAGAATAAGCTACTCACACTATAAATAGCTGAATGGGGATGTGAGATTGACAGAGGGGGCTAAGCGATCCGGAGACAGAACGTTGGCAGCGGTCCTGAGCGAGGTGTGTTTAGGAGGTCCACACACGGCTCTTTATACCGACGTTTATACCAGCGCTCTGGCTGCGCACCGCAGTCGTATTACAGATATACACCCAAACCTGCCGCCGCCTTCCGAACGGATCACAAACCCTAAAGCCACAAACCCTTCATTAACACTGCCATACGGTATATATGGCCATTCCCACTGGGGTATGTGTGTGTGTGGGGGGTGTCTCAATTTAATGGAACATTTCCTCTGGAGGCACAAAGTATCTTTCCCGCAACAGAAGGGGTGTCCAATCTTATCCAAAAAAAGGGCCAGTGTGGGTCCCAGCTCTTAGCCCTCTGTCTTAGCCCGGCACCTGTTAGCCCAGTCGTAGCTGGGCTTAAAAAAAACAAAAAAGACAAACCTGCACCCACATTAGCCCATTTATTTTTTTAGATAGGATTGGACACCTCTGCCCTGCAGGTAAGGTAGAGGTCTCAGGAACACTGACACTCAGGCACTTTCCAGAAAGCCAAAATCAGAGAGCGAGGAACTTGCAATGCAGCAGGAAATGGAGCACAATCCGATCGCTCAATGCATCGCAGATAAATTACAGATCAGTGATTCTGTCAAGATTTAAATGGCACTCTAAACTCATAAATCCACTCTCCATCCATCCATCCATTATCTATACCCGCTTATTCCTGGTCAGGGTCGTGGGGGGGGGGTGCTGGAGCCTATCCCAGCGTGCATTGGGCGAGAGGCTGGAATATACCCTGGATAAGCCACCAATCAAACACAGGGCACACACACGCTATTGACTCACACCTATGGGTCCGTTACAGTATCCAATTAGCCTATCTGGACTGAGGGAGGAAACCAGAGCACCTGGAGGAAACCCACACAGACACAGGGACAACATGCACACTCCATACACTCCATACAGAAGGGCCCAGGTCGGATTCGAACCCAGGACATAGGGCCTTGC